>NC_079206.1:21035398-21130398 GCF_026745355.1 Beta vulgaris subsp. vulgaris
TTTTTTTTTAATGATTTTCGGATGCGGTTTTGTATAAACCGAATCTGTTAGTAAGTCATTTTGGGTTTTCCTCTCTAAAAGTCATTTTGGGTTATTTTTTATTGGGAGAGTAAATTGGGTAACTATTTATTGAAAATGGTAGAGTTGTGGGCCAAAGAGTGTAAAACAAATAATATAGTAATAGTGGAAACATGCCAAAATTAGAAGGTTTTAAACATAAAAAAAAGTTTTAATTTGCTATATTTGGAGGAGAAAAAAATGACTTTTAGAGAGGAAAAGAGAGATCCCTCAAAAGGAATCCTAAAAACCGCCTCTAAGTTAGCGAAATATCCTCAATTCTTTGCTTGAAATCGTTCTATTTTCCTCTAATTCGATGGCGATTTATAAATTAGTGTATTCAGATTATTGAGTGTTTGCTATATCTCATCATTATTTGCGGTTTAGCTGCGAGTAATAGACATTACTCTAGTTGTTGGTTAATTTTTTTAGTCATAAATTTTGGAGAGGAGTGTAATTTCGATAGCGTGTGGATTAGCCGAATTTCTATGGCGAAGAGGATTAGGTTATTATAGTTTCTAAGGTTCCAATTTAAATTTAGGGATATAGTTGGGGTTTTCTCGTGAACCGTAAATAATTCTCTATGGTGGTGTTCCTTATGTCGTGTGGTCATTCATTGCACTTCAAGTGTTAGGGTGGTTAAAGTTGTAAAGTCGGTTATGTGAATGGTTGGTTGTTCTTTTAGACATTATGAGAAATTGTGCAATATTCAATGTGATTAAAAGTATCAGTTCTCTCCCAGTTATTGATGGCAAAAAAGGTTTGTTGGATTTTCGACCTTAATTGTTATATAAAGCATGCTCAGGTTGGTTTTTTTTTCGCCCACCTGCTATTTATTTGACATATAAATTTCTTTGTTTAAATTCATATAAGTGTGTGGTGCTATTTGTCTGTAGTGCCTTTATGGCGTCCAATTCTTCTTTTAAAAGTATGCTTCTTGCTGAGAAAAATGTTAAACGTTGTATGGTTTCTTCTTCTGCTCAAGTCGAAATTCCCTCTATTCATGTTCCTTTTGCTGCTGCTGTATTGGTAGGGGGAGAGTTCTTCTCAAGAACTCCTTTTCCAACTATTTTCCCCCAGTTTAAAATTTTGGATGACATTCCTCAAGTCCAAAAAGACATTAAGGAATTGTCCAAGTCCTATTTAGTTGGTAAGATTCTTGGTGCTTTGGTTGATCTGTGTACTATTGTTTCTAGAACTAAAGCATATTATAAATTTGTCAAAGGTAATACAGAATATTTGGAGATGCGGAATAAATGGATTATGGTTGGTTTTGCTAACCCGAATTACTGTTTTTGGTGTGGAGTGAACGACTTTGGCATGTCCAAGGTGAGTTATTTGTTATTTATCTTGGAGGCCTAAATTTGATCCTTTATGTGAAGCAATCACATGGGTAGATTTGTGGGCTCATATCCATCGTTTTCCTACTGAGCTATTGAATTATGAGTCTATTGCTAATTTGTTTGCCACAAATAACATTGGTTCATTAGTAAACCTTGACCAGAATTTCTTGCTTAGGGAAAATATATGTTTTCGTGCTTGCATTCGTGTAGATATCACTGATCCCCTCCATGAGTTTGCATAAATTGTTAGAGTTGGTGGTAAAGTGTGTGGTTATGTGACTGGTATGAGTATTCTTCCTCAGTATGTTCTTTTTGTAGGGAGAAAGCTCACGTTATTAATGTTTATCCCTTGTTGTGCTATCCTAAAAAAGAATTTCATGTTAAGTTGTTAAAAAACCCAAAGCAAAAATTAATGTTTGAAAGTCTTTTGAAAGCTAAGAGGCAAGAAAATGATATCACCATGGTTGTGGAAGCCAATGGGGTGCATGTCAAGCCCAAAAATTTTGTGAGAAAAGCCGGTGATGTTGGTTCGAAAAGTGGTGAGAATAATGTAGGATTTAAAGTTGTTAAATATGTTGCCAAAGGTATTAAGTTGGTTGATTCCTTTTTTCCAGTGAAAATTAGAAGTTTTACTCGTATTGTGTTAGGAAAAGGTAAATTTGTGCTTCTTGTTTTCTTCTAATGTAGAATTTGTTTCAAGCTCTGATGATGAGGCTTATAATGATCCTATGCCTCAAAAGGTTACCCCTCCCTTAGTTCAGTCTACTATTTTACGTGATGTTGGCGGGATTGTGGAGAAAATCGAGGTCCCTGGTGGTGCCTCCCCCTATGAGCAAGCTCTTGTTGATGTCCCTGTTCCTATACAAGTCAGATATCCTAGTTAGCTTTTTGATGATAACCAGTTCCAACCCTTATTACATGATGATGCTTGTGTTGCTGGTGAGTCTATTATCATTCCTTCTGATGAAGAAACTAATACCTATATACTTGATGAGGTTGAGGACGTTATTCAAGGTTGTGTTACAATTCTTGATACATCCTTCCATTCTTTATCATCTGAGAGCTTCACGGTGAAAAGAATTGAGGCTATGGGGGTGGACCCACTAGACCAGGTGGCTATCTTCTCTCGTCCCAGCTCTGCTAAGAGGAGGAAAAGTAGCTATGAGGGTGAGGGACACTCCTCAGCCCTGAAAAGAAACAGGTCATAAAGGCTAACGTTTTGCCATAACCACCTTTTTATGATATATGTCTATTGGTTTTTAAAATGTTCGTGAAAGCCAAAGAAAAATCTTTATGCTGAAATAAAGTGTTTTTGAAACACACATCACATTGATATAATGATGATTTGTGAAACAAAATCTTCTATTATTCCTTCTAATGCTAGTGTTAGAAGATGTGGCTTTGTGGACTTTGATTTTATACCTACTATTGGTAGGTCATGTGGTATGTGGTTGATGTGGAAACCTTATTTAGTAATCCATTTGGTTTCTCTGTAATATTCAAGAGCACTAGGTTCATGGTTTGTAATATATCTATCATATATTTAGACTTCTGTTTCTGTACCATGCATTTCTTTATGCGCCTGCTACAATGGACGTGAAGCAAGTATTTTTGGGAAGAATTGTTTGCTTATGTTGTTAATTTATGTTACCCTCATATGTTAGTTGGTGACTATAATGAAATCAGTTATGCTTCGAATAAATTAGGTGGAGTACAATCTAGTGCTTCTAGATTTTTTCGAATGAATGTTATTAAAAATACTCGCGCATGACTTCATTTTTCTGGACAACATTTTACCTGGAGGAAAAAGCACAACGGGGAGGATAATATTTTGGAAAGGCTGGATAAATGTGTAGTATGTATGAATTGGTTGCATAAATTCCCTAATGGACGAGTTAATCATCATATTTTCAGCTCTTCAGATCATCGTTTCATGTTTGTTTCTTATTTACCATCTTTAATGGTTAAAGCACACCACTTTAAATTTGAACAAATGTGGTGTTTAAGGAAAGATTTTGGCATTCTTGTGAAAAAGACTTGGTGTACCCAATTTGAAGGATATTTCATCTTGATTAGTTAACAAGTATAAGATTTTAAAAGTGAAAGCCAAAGTATGGAACAAAACTAGATTTTGGTAATATATTTCGCCAAATTAGTGTAGTGGATAGAAAAATTGAAGATATTCAAAATCGTCTTGCAATTGATATCGATAATTCGAATTTACAAAAGGTTCTGTTGAATCCTAGTTTTGATGATGAAAAATAAACAAAGATGCAAACTAAGTAGTGAACTAATGAGTTATTTAAGTGTATGATTTTTAAGGTATCAATAAAAAGAACTAGGAGAATACGAAGTCAAGGAAGAAGTCAAGAGAGGATTTCAAAGGCTAAGTAAAGAAGTTTCTAAAGTTGATACTGGAGCAAGCATTGGATCAAGAAGAATAAAAGCAGGCGTTTTATTTTCTAGTTCCATTGTAAAGGAACAAGTAAGGATGGTAAGGAACATTGGCAGTCTTATTTGAGAATGAGAGTTTGTTCCTTTCTAAGGAACAAACTAATGGCACTAAACAAATCTGTTAAAGGAACTTGATATATAAAGGAACTAGACTTAGGCGTGAATAGATAACGGTACAATTATGAATTGAGTAAGTCATGCCTAAATAATAGGAAATTAGTTTTACTAAGTGAAAATCAGTTTTAAATAGAAAATCTTTTTAAGAAAAGATTTTGTTTTCGAAAAAGATAAGAAAATATTATCCGGTTTTATTTGAAGGTTTATTTTAAAAGATAATATTTTCTTAAAGATTAAAATTCATTTTAATAATAAACTGTTTTATTTTAAACTGATTTTCGGATAAAGCTCAAGAAACTCCTAATCTTTAGGAGTTGTGCAAAATATCCACGTTCAAATGAGATCATGGGATCATGGGACATGATAAGGAACGTGTTCCTTAGGGAAGGAACATCATGGGTTAATGGATTAACATGAACTCTATTTTAATCTCCACGTTCTTGTGTTAGTCACTATAAATATTGAAGTCTGAATAAGTTCCAAAGTGTGTCTGACTAAGTAATTAAGTGAGTTTAACTAATTAAGTGTCAGTGCCTTCATTCTCTCATAATAGCCATTTGTTCTTTGCTTTCTTACTCTAATTCCACTAAGCTTATTTCGATCAATTGTATTTTGGTTTTTGGGGTAAGGGAACTTTGAGTGAAGTTCTGTAAGAGAGAAGCTTTGAGTAAAGCTTGTAGAGTGAGAAAACTTCGAGTGAAGTTGAGAGGAACTACTGTTAAGGGAACAGTGGCTCAGGAACTTGAGTTTAGGAACTCAAGGTGTTAGGTTGTAACAAAGTTGTTTGGCCTAATTAGTGAAAGAGTTGAGTTTAAAATCCCTAGTGGTCGAGGTTGTTTCTTCTTGTTGGGCCCAAGAAGTTTTTCCTCGTAAAAATCCCTTGTGTTCCTCTAGCTTGTTTATTCGTTTAAGTTTAAATTTCCGCAAAAAGTTACGTTTATTTCTACACCTACAATTCACCCCCCTCTTGTAGTGTTCCTAGGGAAATAACAATTGGTATCAGAGCTAGAACTCACGTAAGATAGGAAACCCTATTGAGAAAAAGATCCAAGGAACAATGAATACCACCGAGAAACTTGAAGAAGGTTATTCCACTCAAAGGCCTCCTATGTTCAATGGGAAGTACTACAACTACTGGAAGAACCGCATGGAGATATTCATCAAAGCTGAAAACTATCAGGTATGGAGAGTCATTGAAGTTGGTGATTTCGAAGTCACAACTACAAATGACAAAAATGAGGTAACTCTAAAACCCCTCTCTGATTATGACAAATCTGATTTTGAAAAAATGGAAGTAAATGCCATGGCTATTAAACTGTTGCATTGTGGACTTGGACCCCATGAACATAATAGGATCATGGGATGCAAATCCGCAAAGCAAATATGGGATTTACTAGAAGTAACCCATGAAGGAACTAATGAAGTCAAAAGATCAAAATTGATTTACTTATGAATCAATATGAACTGTTCTGCATGAAATCTAAGGAAAGCATTCGAGAATGTTTACTCGTTTTACTAACATTATTAATGAGTTGCTTCTCTTGGAAAGTTTATTTCATCTGAGGAACAGGTTCGAAAGGTTCTTAGGAGTCTTCCTAAGGACAGATGGATGGCTAAAGTCACTGCTCTTCAAGAAACAAAAGACTTCACTAAGTTCAACTTAGAACAGCTGGCAGGGTCACTTATGACTCATGAGCTTCACCTTGATACTGAATATGGTGAAAGCTCCAAATCAAAATCAATTGCTCTCAAAGCAGATGATGAAGATGATTCGGACTCAGAAGAAGAAGAAGCAGCCCTCATGGTTCGAAAATTTCGAAAGATGTATAGGAACATGAAGAAGGAACTTCAAAGGTAAAACTAAGAAATTTTCTAACAAAGCTGCTTGTCATAAATGTGGTAGTACAGATCACTTCATCAAGGAATGTCCTCTTTGGGAAAATGACAAAACCAAAGAAAGGAACAAGGAACGCTTTGCTGAAAGGAACAAAGAATCAAAGGCACCTTTCTCTAAGGCAAATGTGCGCAAAGCTTGATAGCTGCTTGGGGAGATTCAGAGACGGAAGAAGAAGAGGAACAACAACTGAAGAAACAGCAAACCTTTGCCTCATGGCAAACATGACGAAAAAAAAGATGAAGAAAAAGTTGAGGTAAGTCAACATGGTCTTGAGTCAGACTTAGATTGTAAAACTAGGCCTGAAATATATGATCTTCTTTATGATGCAATTCTTGAATGTAGAGATGAACGTGAAAAACGTAAACAAACGGAACAAGCCTAAAGGTCTGCAAGAACACATAGAATGGCTTAAGAAAATGAGAACAGTGTTGAAACAAGATTCTTTGATTTATTTGATAAAAACTTAAAAATCAAAGAATGTATGAAAGTTTGAAAAATGAAAATTATCTAATTAATTTAGAGATTTCACACTTGAAGGAGTTTGTCCCTGTTCTGAGTTCCTTTGATATAAGATCAACTCTTTGAAAGGATACAGATCTGAGATTGAAAATTTGAATAAAGAGAAAATGTTTTAAAGGAACAGATCTGTAGTCTTAAAAAGGAACTGGTTGTCGCAAGGAACAGAGGCAAATATATGGCAGTTCCTAAGTGGATTGAGAAACCACAGACCAAAGGAAAGAAGGTTCTTTTTTGAAAACTACAAGAAAAGGAACAAGACAAAGAAATATGTTGATCTACCTAGTGATAAATTTTGTATGTATTGTGGAAAGGTAGGTCATTACATAAATCAATGTCAACTAAAATCTGAGATGATTGGCAAAAATGTGAAAATAAGTAAGAAAAAATGGGTTGTCAAAACAAATCCTAGTCAAGAACAGGAACCCACGAAAGATGGGGTTCCTACAACTAACAACTAGTTGATTTTTGCAGGTTGGAGTGAGGGGGAACAACACATGGTATCTCGATAGTGGTTGTTCCAAGCACATGACAGGAGACAAAACTAAGTTTCTCTCACTCACAACCTATGAAGGTGGAGTGTAACATTTGGTGACAATAAGAAAGGTAACATAGTTGCCATGGGTAAGGTTGGTAAGTCACCACTACACTCCATTGAAAATGTATTTTTAGTTGAAGGTCTAAAACATAATCTATTAAGTATTTCTCAATTCTGTGACAAGGGAAATACTGTAAAATTTGATAAAGAAAAATGCTTGATCATCAACATTAAAACTAAGAAGGTTATCTTGGAAGGAACAAGGAAAGGGAACACATACATTGTGGATATTGACCTTGTTCCTCAAATCAATTTAACTTGTCTTAGTGTTATTGAAGATGATTCACTTCTTTGGCACAAGCGTCTAAGACATGCTAGTTTTCATTACTTGAGAAACTTAGATCAAAAGATCTTGTTTTAGGATTACCATCCATAAAATTTCATATTGATCAAGTTTGTGATGCATGTGCACGAGGTAAGCAAGTAAGATCCTCTTTCAAATCTAAAACGATTGTAAGTACCACTAAACCATTAGAATTAATTCATATGGACTTATGTGGACCATGAGAATTCAAAGCAGAAGTGGAAAGAGGTATGTACTGTTATTGTAGATGACTACTCTAGGTATACTTGGGTTATTTTTCTCACTAGTAAAGATGAACTTATGATGAGTTCCTTGTCTTTGCTAAAAGAGTTCAAACACTTGAGTGGTCATAAAATAATGCACATTAGATCAGATCATGGCAAAGAATTCGAGAATTATAAATTTGATGACTTAAGCAGAGATAATGGCCTAGATCATAATTTTTCTTCCCCTAGAACACCACAACAAAATGGTGTTGTAGAAAGGAAAAATAGAACTTTGGAGGAAATGTCTAGAACCATGTTAATTGCTAGTGAGCTTCCAAGGAACTTTTGGGCTGAAGCTGTTAATACTGCTTGTCACATAATTAATCGTGCCATGATGAGACCTATCATTAAAAAACTCCTTATGAACTTTTTTGGAAAGAAACCAAATATCACCTATTTTAGAACATTTGGTGCAAGTGTTTAGTGCATAATAATGGAAAAGATAATCTTGGAAAATTTGATGCAAGGAGTGATGAAGCAATATTTTTAGGATACTCTCACATAGTAAAGCTTATAGAGTATATAAAAGAGAACTATGTGTGTTGAAGAAAGATTCACGTAATTTTTGATGAATCTGACAAATACAATCCAAGCATACAGGTTGATGACTATGAGATTGGGTTGGTACAACCAAGTGAGAAAAATGCGGATTCAAATGAAGAAGAAGAAGTGAAAGAGGAAAGGAACGAGGAATTGAATAAATACATCGATGATGTTCCTGTTCCTCAAGGAGGAGAAGATGTTCTGTTCCTCAAATGAAGGAACAGAGTCCACCGAGGCTAACAGAGGAACAACTGATCAGAGTTCCTCATCTACTCAAGGAACTCATGAGGAACAACATGTTCCTATAAGAGAGTTTCAACCAAAACCTTGGAGACAACAAAAGTCACATCCAATGGAACTCATAATCAGCGACATATCCAAAGGTACGCAAACTAGATCTCAGTTAAGGAACTTTTGTGCATTTCATGCGTTCCTATCAATGATGGAACCAAGAAATCATGAAGAAGCCTTAACTGACTCTGATTGGATTACTGCTATGCAAGCTGAATTAAATGAGTTTGAAAGAAACAAGGTATGGCATCTAGTTCCCTCATCTAAACAACAAAAAGTAATTGGCTTAAAGTGGGTGTTTAGAAACAAACTAGATGAATATGGAACCATTGTCAGAACAAAGCTAGACTTGTAGTAAAAGGTTATAATCAACAAGAAGGAATAGATTATGAAGAAACCTTTGCTCCTGTAGCTAGATTAGAAGCCATTAGAATTTTAATTGCATTTGCTGCTTACATGGGATTTAAACTATATCAAATGGATGTTAAGTGTGCATTTCTAAATGGCTATCTAAATGAAGATGTATATGTTGAACAACCCCAGGCTTTGAAAATAATAATCTCCCAAATCATGTCTACAAGCTTGATAAAGCTCTTTATGGGTTAAAACAAGCACCTAGATCATGGTATGAGAGATTATCAAAGTTCCTTTTAGAAAACAATTTTAAAAGAGGAAAGGTTGATAAAACCTTGTTCCTAAAATCTAAAGGAACTGACATTTTGCTTGTTCAAATATATGTTGATGACATCATATTCGGAGCAATGAAACATTGTGCAAAGAATTCTCAAGTCTCATGAGTAATGAATTTGAAATGAGTATGATGGGTGAGTTAAATTTCTTTCTTGGACTACAAATCAAACAAACTGAAAAGGGAATAATTGTTCACCAACAAAAATACATAAAGGAACTATTAAAGAAATATGGCCTCGAAAACTCAAAGATAAATCACACTCCTATGGGAACTTCAACTAGATTAGATGAAGACTCCATAGGAACAAGTGTTGATCAAACAAAATATAGAGGAATGATTGGTTCACTTTTGTATCTAACTGCTAGTCGTCCAGACATAGCTTTCAGTGTTGGTTTGTGTGCTAGATTTCAAGCAAATCCAAAAGAGTCTCACCTTACTGCGTGAAGAGAATTCTTAGATATCTTAAAGGAACAGATGATCTTGGACTCTACTATCCAAGAAGTGATACATTTGAGCTAAAAGGATATGCAGATGCAGATTATGCTGGAGATCTTGTAAATAGGAAAAGCACCTCAGGTATGGCACAATTCCTTAGTCATAGTTTAGTTTCTTGGAGTACCAAGAAACAAAACACAGTTGCTTTATCCACTGCTGAAGCAGAATATGTAGCAGCTGCTGCATGTTGCTCTCAAATGCTTTGGATAAAACAACAACTTAGTGACTATGGAATAAACTTTGATTGTGTTCCTATTTATTGTGATAATACTAGTGCTATAGTATTTCTAAAGATCCAGTGCATCATTCAGAGTTAAACATATACATATCAGACATCACTTTTTAAGAGAAAATGTTGAAAAAGGTTTGATTAAACTTGAGTTTTGTCAAACTGAGAATCAGATTGCTGATATACTAACTAAGCCTTTGCAAAGAGATAGATATGAAAAATTAAGGCTTGAGTTAGGGTTAATAAAAATTAAGTGATTGTTCCTATTCATTCCCCCATGTCTTGAATCAATTTGAGTGACTTTGTGTGCTAAAAATAATTGTGTTTAATTGCCTAAGACCATTGCAAATTGGAATGTTACAAAACATAAACATGAATTCAAAGGAATTAAACAACTCACAAATGTCACATAATACTCCCCTTACTGTTCCTAAGGTAAGAAACATGCATGATATGAAGACATTGATATGTAGCATTAGTTGTTCCTATAGCACAAGTTCCTTAGCATTTATTTTCTTTTCAAAAATTGAAACTCATAAAAATTCGAAAAATCCGAAAAATCCCAAAATTAAAGGAATCAGATTTAATTAAATCTTGATTCTCATTTATTTTCTTTTCGCTTTTTCTTTTTATTTGTTTTATTTTTTCCCGCGTGTCAAAACACTGTTACATGCAAATTCCCTCTTTAATTCATCATTAGAAACCGTGTTCCTCCAACCTTTCATCTTCGCCATACGGAAAACTTCTCACACCTCTTCACAACCATAAAAACCCAATCTCTTCACATCATGGCAAGAACCTCACGAAATTCTCCTTTTCCAACATCAAAAACTCCAACTCCTCTAAAATGGAAAATTCTCCTTCTCCTACCAAAACCCTGAAATCGACCAAATCAAGAAACCCCATAAATGAACAACATTAGAATCTCCAAGAAGGAGTATGCGAGAAGAAATTAATTGGGGAAGATGATGAAGAAGAAACCCCGGAACAAACTCAGGGGGAAGAAGATGTCACTCCTGTTCCTTCCAAAGGAACTTTCTTCTTCTTCCAAGAAACGGGTTGAAAGAAGCGAATCAGGTATGTTTAGGTTTTTGTGAGATCTAGAAGGGCAAATAAGTATTTCATGAATTAACAACATTCTAAAGGAACAGGGTATGAATTCTTATTTGAATATTGCATTTAACAATGCACTTGTTCCTTTAGCAATGGATGAATTTTGTGCGAATTTTACTATTGATGTCTTTGCACAACTGAAGTTAGGGGGAAGAAAATTAATTTTAATCAAGCCACATTGGGAAAAGTTGAGAAGTTCCTTGCAAAGGAACATATTTGTATTTTAAACGGAAAGGAACTGTTTCTTTTCCTAATTTTCCTCAGGATAAAATTGTTGTTAATTGGAGGAACTGCTGGTCAACAAGTAATAACCTATCTCTCCACTTCACAAAATCTTGTTCAACTTAGTTGGAGAGCACTCATTCCTCGCACTGAAAAGAGGAATGAAGTGGGTCTCTTAGACATGTGCTTTTTTTTGACCACCACATTCAAATCAACTTCCCTTCTCTCTTTATCCAACATCTTACCCATTTATTGAGAATCACTGTGTTTATTGGTTATGGAGCCTTGATTACATCTCTCCTTCATCACTTTGAAGTGAGACTAACTGGATGGCCTACTTTAGGAGTTAAGCAAGGGAATATCTTGAATGAGAAAACTCTTAATGGATTGGATCTTTCTGTCCAAGAAGGAGTACTCATTCAAGGAGAACAGCTCCTAGTTCCTCTAGCAAGAGGAAACTGTCTAAGGTAGTTATTGAGGAACAAGATGATGATGTTATGTTGGAGGAACCAATTCCTACACCGGAGGAACCTAAACCAAAGAGGCGCAAACACATAGCCAAAAAGCCTACCCCTCCTGTTTCTAAGAGAGTGAGGCAGAGCACTCGTTTGAAAATAGCTCATTCCGCCTCTGTTCCTTCCAACAAGGACTCCCTTTAGTACTTTCTGATACGGAGGAACAGGAACACCCTACTCTCAAGGAACCCACTCCACCAACATCTCCAAAGCTTTCTGTTCCTTTCACAAAACTAACCTCTATCTCCCCCTCATCCTTTTATGTTCCTTCCAGTTTTGAACAGATTAAGGATGAGTTAACTAGACCTAACCCTTTTGCTTCCACCTCTACAACTCGTCCACCAACACCACCATTTCTCCCTCCTATTTACAACACTTCTCCATCTGTTTCCACTCCCGGAACTGATGATCCTTCAACCCAACCTACTCTAGTTCCTCCACCAAACCCTACTACTGCCTCTGGTTCCAAGGGTAAGGAACAAGTTTCTCCGGATGACTGTGGCTGGGTAAATGATGTCTGTCTTCCTGCACAACACATGATAAAATTCTATAATCACCTACACTGGACATTGGATGCTAAAACTGACAAAATGTTGGGTCTTATGAAGATTCTAAGTGATACGGTGATTGAGCAACAAAAGAAGATGGAAACTATGGCCCTAGCCTTGGAGGAGTTGAAGGAACGAGTTGGTATCAATCATGGGGAAGTAATGAAGAAACTGGAGGATGTGGTTGAAGAAGAAATTGTTGAGGAACACCATTCCCCTTCACTTTCTTAATTCTTAGTTCCCATTTACTTTTCGAGGAACAAGACTTTTGTTTAGTTCTTTTCTTTTTCTTTCTTTTTTTTTTGGAACAAGTGCTATATAAACAATGACTTTTGCTATTATGTCTGTGTTTGTGAATATTTATGCATAATTTCTTCCTTGGAATGGCAAGTATTATGTGATTGATGTTTGAGCAAGTTTATCCTTTGCACTTCTAACTTAACCAAAATGGTGCTTGCTTATGGTCTTAAGGTGTTATAACCAATTCATCACAACACGCAGAGTCTACTCTTTTTGAGGATGACAAAGGGGTAAAAAGATTTAAGGAACAAACTGTAAATAAAATAGGTTAAGGTAAATGAAAAATCAAAAATAGGTTAAGGTAAATGAAAAATCAAAAAAATAGGTTAAGGTAAATGAAAAATCAAAATTCAAACATTAAGTAAGTTACTTAATTTTGTTTTATTTTTCATTTTCTTCTTTATTGTTTTATCGTCTTCATTCACTTATATTATTTGTTATTTCCTTAGTTTGTACCTTTGTTGTCATCATCAAAAAGGGGGAAATTGTTGAACCCTAGTTTTGATGATGACAAAGAAACAAAGATGCAAACTAAGTAGTGAACTAATGAGTTATTTAAGTGTATGATTTTTAAGGTATCAATAAAGGAACTAGGAGAATACGAAGTCAAGGAAGAAGTCAAGAGAGGATTTCAAAGGCTAAGTAAAGAGGTTTCTAAAAGTTGATACTGGAGCAGCATTGGATCAAGAAGAATAAAAGCAAGGCGTTTTATTTTCTAGTTCCATTGTAAAGGAACAAGTAAGGATGGTAAGGAACATTGACAGTCTTATTTGAGATTGAGAGTTTGGTCCTTTTTAAGGAACAAACTAAAATGCACTAAACAATCTTGAAAGGAACTTGATATATAAGAGAACTAGACTTAGGCGTGAATGACATAACGGTACAATTATGAAATTGAGTAAGTCATGCCTAAATAATAGGAAATCAGTTTTACCTAAGTGAAAATCAGTTTTAATAGAAAATCTTTTTAAGGAAAAGATTTTGTTTTTCGAAAAAGATAAGAAAATATTTATCCGGTTTTTATGAAGAGTTTATTTAAAAGATAATTTTTTCTTAAAGATTAAAATTCATTTTTAATAAATAAATCTGTTTTGATGTTAAACTGATTTTCGGATAAAGCTCAAGAAACTCCTAATCTTTAGGAGTTGTGGCTAAAACATATCCACGTCCAAAGAAAGATCATGGGATCATGGGACATGATAAGGAACGTGTTCCTTAGGCGAAAGAACATCATGGGTTAATGGATTTAACATGAACTTGATTTTAATTTCCACGTTCTATGTGTTAGTCACTATAAATATTGAAGTCTGAATAAGTTCCAAAGTGTGTCTGACTAAGTAATTAAGTGAGTTTAACTAATTAAGTGTCAGTGCCTTCATTCTCTCATAATAGCCATTTGTTCTTTAGTTTCTTACTCTAATTCCACTAAGCTTATTTTGATCAATTGTATTTTGGTTTTTGGGGTAAGGGAACTTTGAGTGAAGTTCTATAAGAGAGAAGCTTTGAGTAAAGCTAGTAAGAGTGAGAAAACTTCGAGTGAAGTTGAGAGGAACTACTGTTAAGGGAACAGTGGCTCAGGAACTTAAGTTTAGGAACTCACGGTGTGGCTCGAGAATAGAATTAGGTTGTAACAAAGTTGTTTGGCCTAATTCGTGAAAGAGTTGAGTTTAAAATCCCTAGTGGTCGAGGTTATTTCTTCTTGTTGGGCCCAAGAAGTTTTTCCTCGTAAAAATCCCTTGTTTATTCGTTTAAGTTTAAATTTCCGCAAAAAGTTACGTTTATTTATAGTGTTTGGGATCTGAGAGCTACCATTTGATGTCACCCTAGAATAGGAGCATATGATTGGCTAGGTAATCAGATTATGACATGTGGCAGGCAATGATTAGATGCTGAATATCAGCCAATCATATACAATCGTTCTTTGGGAGTTAGGCTTTGATTATTTCTTCTGGCGAAACGTGGGCATTAATTATCAAGGGAATAAAAGCCCTTTGAAAGATCCATGTTTCCCTCCATTCTCTGGGACATGTGGACGATTCTGATTGGTCCACGTCTCGCATCATTGACCTTTCATTTTTAGGTCACAATAGATCATGGTTCAAGCTAAATTTTGATGATTCTAAATTAATGAATGATCAAGCATCTTTTTGGTTCACCATCCGTAATAATTTAGGAGAGTTGTGTTTTGTGGGTACCATGGGTTTGTCTTATGATTGTTCTATTCTTAAGGTTGAAGGTTGGGGTTTCAGGAAAGTGTGAGAGCTGCTAGTTTTCTTAGTATTAATTCTCTTGTTGTTGAAGGGCATAATTTGGTACTTATTACATATATTCAGCATTGTTGGAAGGTTCCTTCGGAATAGCACTCTGATTATGGATTTTGAGGAGGATCTCAAGAAGTTTCAAACGGTTCTAGTAATAAATTATTTTCAAGAAGGTAATCAAGCGACGAATTTATGGCTCATAGGGGTCATGATGCTCCTTCATTATTGTATTGGTTTTGTTCTTTCGACTTATTGTTTCTACCATCATGTGATTGGAATTGTAGGCTGGTCTTATCCTTGGGTCCAGGCCTAGTTTCTTTCTCCTTAACAAGAAAAAAGGTGTTCAAACTATTCTAGCATATGGGAATACTAACTGACATTATAAAATATCTAAGGAAAAAATATTCGAAGTATCTTATACAATAACAACTTGTATATACTCCCTCCGTTTTTATTTGATTTTTATAGTTTACTTTGGGGGGAAAACAAGGAAATTGTGCAAATAATAATGAAGAAGTATAAAATAAGAATATTTAGTTTTGGGGAATGTTAAAAAAGCATTAAAATAACAAATTTTTCACCAGGTACCTTGAGTTTTACGAATATTCGACGGGTACCCTTGCAATTTTCAAAATTCACAAGGTGCCCCTCAGGTTTTGAAAAATGCATGACTTGAACCTGCCGTTAAGTATCCCGTCAATTCCATTAGTCTAAAAGGACAAATTCTCAACTGACGACCTAAAAGTCCCTACTGAGCCTCCCATCCAGCAACCACCACCCCGAAAACCGCTCCTTCCTGTCCCCCATCCCCCGAAAACCTTCCCTTCTGCACCGCTGAAATCACCCCCTCCCCTCCCCACTGCCGAAAATCTCCCCTCCCCCGTCCCCAACCCTAAAAATCTTCCCTCTCCCCTTCCTCAGTCTCGAAAACCTCCCCCTCCCCTTCCCCATCCCCGAAAACCTCCCATCTCTCCTTCCCCGCCATCGAAAATCCCCCCTCCCCTTCCTCTATCCCCTGGAGGCTAGGGAGGGGGAGGTTTTCGAGGCTCGAGAAGTGGGGAGGGGAGGCTTTTGGAACTGGGGAAGGAGAGGGAGGAGGTTTTCAGGCTGGGAAAGGGGAGGTGGGAGGTTTTTAGTGCTGGGGAAGGGGAGAAGGAGGTTTTCGAGAAAAGGGGGGAAGTCTTCGGGGTGGTGGTGGCTAGTATGGTGGCATGTTGGTTGGGGTGGCTGGTAGGTGAGGAGGGAGTGGGGATTTAATTAACTAAGGTTAATGAGGTTCAATTAGAGTTACTTAGGTTTAATTATATTGAATTAGGATAATTAATATTAATTAGGTTAGTTAAGGATTGATTTAGCCTTTGACTAATGGAGTTGACACTTGTTAGTAATTAAGGATATTCCGATGATTTTTCAAAACCTTAAGGGAACCTTGTGCATTTTGAAAACTGCAAGAGTACCCAATAAACATTCTTAAAACTCAGGGGTACCTGGTGATAAATCCTACTCGATTTCTTTTTAATTGCTACATTGTGTTATGCATAAGAATTTAAGTAATGTTACTTTTAAACTTTTTGAGAGTACTTTTTGACCCATTTAATGTAAAATAAAGTGAAAAAATGGTACTTTATGGTGGAAAAAAAGAAAAACATACATCATAGTATTACTTTTTGGTGGGCCGATTATTTTAAATAAATAAAGTTTAAGCAACGGTTTTTTCACCAATTACCCTCTAGTTTTCAAAAAATTCACCAAAGTACCCTCTCACTTTTCAAAAAAAATTCACCAGTTACCGCTCATTTTCATGGTAATACATTGAAATTATCTTAATGACTAATGACAGTTAACTCTGTTAGTCATTAACACTAATTAACCCCTCTAACTCCTAATCTAATGTCATACCCCTAACCACCCAACCACCCCCTCCCCCACCTCCACAGCCCCTCCCCCTTTGATTTCAACAGTCCCCTTACCCCTCCTCCCCCACCCTATTCAAATTTTCGCACCCCCCACCCTTCCCCCCACCCCTTTCGAATTTCCGCAGCCCCCATGAAACTCAAGGAATATCTCAGCAGGATGGAACCATCTGATTTTTGCGGAAATCAAAAGGGGTGAGGGAAGAGGGTGGCTACGGAAATTTGAAGGTGTGAAGGGAGGGGTGGGGGCTCCAAAATCGAAGGTGGGGTAGTGGGGAATCTGCGTGGATGGGGGATGGTGAAAGAATTATGTCCTCGAATCTCTTGCAATTACTAAATATAACATGGATCGTATTATGGGGATAATATGTTTATTAAATTGGGTCGTCTATACGTCTTGCTAGAGAATGCTATAGAGCTTCAAGTTTAGTAAATAATAAAACTGAAATTAAACCCAATTAAATGGATCCTAAAAGGTCACACTTAAACAATCTGGGTCAATAAAAGAAAGACCTAGAGCCCATGAAGGACTCTATGGTGGCCGACCAAAGAGGAGTAAAGGGACAGGATTCCTAACCTAATTTGTTCCTATAATTAGGTGGAGGGAATTAAAAAATAAAGCAGTCAGTTTCTCTCATTATTTTTTTCTCCTCCTTTCTCTCTCTTTTAAAACCTACGTAATATTAACTCCAAGAAAAGAAGAGCCCTTCTTCCTTCCAACTAACTTTGGTGGAGTGTTGATCTGGATTAATGGACTAAGTAGAGTAACCACAGTTGCGGTTATGCCTCCAGATCTTGACGAGTTTTGTGGAAATCACGCTTCAAAGGTGAATTCTAAAACTATTATATGATCCTTGATTGTACATGCATGAGATCCTGTTCTAAGTGCTTATGAATATGATTCATAAAATTTTGATTATAGTACTTAAAATCCTACAGCGGTATCAGTTTTTAGCCTCTTGCATATAGTATTTTGGTCATAATAATTAGATTTATTTTGATGTGTATGACTAATTTTAATTTGATTAAGGGGATGAATTGAATTATTGAATAATTAATTAAAATTGATTAAATGGAGATTTAATTACTTAATATTTCAATATAAATGGTCAATTTTTTTTTGAAAGTATAACCCCATTTTTCGAAATTTAAAATTCTGAAATTTACATCTCTAAATTACGAATATTATATTCACATTATTGATCTAATTTTCATATTTAAAATTGTTTATGTATGAAAATCAATTCATGTGAAAATAGTTTTATATTAATTAGAGATTAATTTATGAGAATAACCCTAAAATTAATTAAAATGGAGATTTTTAATTAATTTTCTGAATTAGGCATAAAAGAGTTTATGTTTAATCCAATCAAGGTCACTAAATTAATTTTGCAAAAGGTTGTAATTTTAATTTCCTTCAAATAAAAAAAATTAAGGAAGAGGAAAAGGAGCAGCCACAACTGGTGGCTGCTCCGGTGGTCAGCCGGCCTGGAAGTCGGCGAGGGATGGAGAAGGTTGTCGGCTGGAAAGTCATCGAGGGTGGCGCTGGTAGGCAGTCCCGCGTGCGACGTTGCGCACCGTTGGCTTACGCTGGAAGCCTCTTGCCGGCGTCGGCTTACGGGTGAAGTTTCCTGCGAGATTCCGGTGAAGATGGCCTAAATGGGTGGTCGGAGTACTGTACAGTGCAGTGCTGGCGTGGGGTTTGGGACTGGCATCCCTTTGTGGTCTTGGTCTGGTCGTGGCCTCCACAACCTTTTTCAAAAAAAAGTTCTTCTTCCTTTTTTTTGAATTTAAAAAATTTAGTCTGACTGCGTAAAATTGGCAACAATATCCTCAACAATTCTTTTAAATTTTTTTTTGTAAAACAATTTTTTGATAAGATTAAGCAAATTCCAATTATGTTATTGTGACTGGGTAATAAATTAATTCAATAATATGATTCTTTAATCTAATTAAAATTAGTAGGCTCATAATCGTTTAGGTGGTTAGGAATAACTTAAATTTTTTATCCTCTTGCTTTAATTAAGAATATTTGATATTTTTTTTTATTATTGGCAAGTATAATATGTGATAGTATTATTTGGCATTTTATATTTGATATAATTGCTATAAATGACTAGTATGACCCAAATTTAAGTTAGAAAATACGATCTGCGTATCGTGATGTATTCTTTGTAATCTAATTACGATCTAATTTAGATATTTTTATAATTTATTTAATTACTCTTGCTTTAGTTAAGTATTTTTATAAGTTATTTAATTTAGATATTATATAAATTATTTTGCTACTTGTGTAATCCAAAGACGAACCCAAGAAGAGAAGGCCCATGACTAAGGCGGATGGAGATTCATGAAGAGTCCAAGGAGGTGCCCAGTGAAGATGCTTAGTTCTTAGGATTAGGAACCGTACTAGATCATGTTTAATTATGCATTTTCTACTTATTATGCTTATAAGTTTATTGTATGTTGGTTATCAATGCGCTAGAGCTCACTAATTCATAACAACATAATGAATTTAGGTCTTGTAAATATTAAGGTTAGTTTTTCCAAACACAGAGTACTTATTAACCCTCAATTAATAGTAATATATCATGCCTCCGGTATTATCATTAATTTTGGGAGATAATTAAAGTGAAATTGCGTTTACAACTTAGTTTGGTTATCCTTAACAAAATCATCAAAAGCGTTTTGGATTTTGAAGCAAGAGACAGTTAAGCATGCGATGTTTACCAACCTAAACAAGAATTATAAAAGGGTTTTAACTAGTAAAAGAGTTTACTTACCTTGAAAATGTAACGTTAAGAAAGGCCTCCATCTGCTTAGTGTTGCAGGTTGATAGGATCTTATATTCACTTATTCAAAATGGGATATTAAAAATTGAATAGGTGGCCAACCTAGAAACCTTTGCATGCTTTTTAGGTTGTTTTAATAAACATAAAATTGAACTTTGTTTTTGTTTTCTATTTGTAGATACCATGACTAATAACAACAACAACTCCGTTTTCAACATTTGTTCTTTTCTCGAAAAGGACAGGTTGAATGGTGAAAACTTCATAAATTGGGAGGACCTAAGACTGGTACTGAGGTCTGAGGGTCGAGAGGATGTCTTAGAAACCCCACTTCCAGTGATTACTGATGAATCGACTGAAGCAGACAAACGTCGTGCTAAGAAGGCCAATGATAGGCCTGTACCAATCACTTGCTTGATGATAGCAACCATGGAGTCGAACCTCCAAAAGAGGTTTGAAATAAAGGATGCTTATACCATCATGCAAGAGCTGCAGGCTATGTTCTAGATACAGGCCCGAGCTGAGCGGTATGAGACCAATAGGGAGATACTGGAATGTCACATGAAGCCAAGTCAAGCTATTGCCCCCTGTGTTTTAGATATGATGGATCTTTTTGAAAATATGGAACAACGTGGATTCCTTTAGAGGGTAGAGTTGGCTACTAACGTCATTCTACATTCATTGCCTGACAACTTCAATCAATTCAAGATGACCTTCAACATGAATGAGTCTGAAAAGACTTTGCAAGAGCTGCATGGGTTATTGGTCAATGTTGAGAGGAACATCCCTAAGGAACCGAAGAAAGAGATTTTGATGGTTCAGAAGAGGGGTTCAAGAAGAAATGGACAGAAAGAAGGACAAAGGCAAGCAAATTGTCGTTGTTGCTAAAAAACGCAAGCCAACCGCCAAGCCAAAGGTCACCGCAGAAAGCAAGTGTTTCCATTGTCACAAGATAAGACAATGGAAGAGGAACTACCCTCTATACTTGGAGGAAAAGAAGTCGGGTGGTTCGTCTTCAGATATATTTGTTACAGAAATCAATTTGACTTCTACTTCTTTTATGGGTATTGGATACCTGTTGTGGTTCTCACATAGTTAATGATGTTCAGGGACCAAAAAGAAGTAGTAGGTTGGCAAAGGGCGAGGTAGAGCTTCGAGTTAGAAATGGAGCACGGGTTGCTACACTTGCCGTAGGAAGCTATAGTTTGCATTTGCCATATGGCTTTATTTTAGAACTCAATAATTCTTGTTTTGTTTCTTTGATAACTAAGAACATAATTTTTGTTTCCGTTTTGGATGATGAAGGGTTTTGTTTTGAATTAAAGAACAAGTATTGTTCCATTTCCTACAATAATATGTGTTATGCTAGTGCTAAATTGATAAATGGCTTATATGTGCTTGATTGGTCAGTACAAGTCTATAACATAGATAGCAAGAACCGAAAATCACATGATTCAAATCTAACTTACATTTGGCATTGTCCAATGGGTCGTATAAACCAAAAGCGCATCCAAAAGTTACAACAGGATGGCATTCTTCCATCATTTGATTTCGAATCATTTGATGTATGTGAATCATGCTCGATGGGGAAGATGAGAAAGAAATCGTTTACTGGGAAGGGTGAAAAGGTCTGCGATCTCTTGGGCCTCATACATACAGATGTTTGTGTACCTATGAGTACAAAGGCAAGGGGAGGGTTTAACTACTTCATTACCTTCACTGACGATTTGAGTAGATATGGATATGTCTACTTAATGAAACATAAGTCGGATTCTTTTCACGGATTCAAAGAGTTCCAAAATGAAGTACAAAATCAATTTGGTAAGACAATAAAAGCATTGCGTTCCGTTCGTGGTGGCGAGTATCTGAGCCAAGAATTTGATGATCATTTGAAGGATTGTGGAATTCTTTCACAACTAACTCCACCAGGAACACCGCAGTTAAATAATGTATCCGAAAGGAGGAACCGGACCTTACTGGATATGGTTCGATCAATGATGAGTCTTGTTGATCTTCCTATTTCCTTTTGGGGATATGTCTCGAAACAGCTGCACACAAACTAAATAAAACCCGTCAAAGGTTCTATAAAAGACTCCATATGAGTTATGGAATGGAAAAACTCCAAACTTATCTTTTCTTAAGATTTGGGGATGCAAGGTCTATGTAACGCATTTACTATCATATAAACTTGCACCCAAGTCAGATAAATGTCTCTTTATGGGATACCCAATAGAGACAAGGGGTTATTACTTCTATAATCGTCAAGAGAACAAAGTGTTTGTTGCTCGCGATGGTGTCTTTCTTGAAAAAGGAATTTGTTTCTAGAAAGATAGGTGGGAGTAAAATTCTCGAAGAAATTTGAGATGAGCAACAATTGGACATCGTTCACACATGTTAGAGACGGCCCGACAAGACGAAAATCAAGTTCAGGAGACGACGTATTCAACGCGTGAACCTCCTACCGTCCCCTTTAAATCTAATTCAAGCGAATATCTTCAAGAAGATGAAGAGAACATTTCTCTTGATGCTCAGGCCCCGCGTAGGTCAAGTAGACCAAGGGTTCCAAACAAGAGGTTGGTTGATTTCCTAATAACTGAAAACTCTGAAATTATGATTTTGGAGAATTCGGAACCTACTACCTACAAACAAGCTTTGACGAGCCTGGACTCTGAGAAATGGATTGAGGCCATGAAATCTGAGTTACACTCCATGTCTGAGAATAAAGTTTGGACCCTGGTCGACTTGCCTGATGGGGTTAACCCTATTGGATTCAAGTGGGTTTTCAAATTGAAAACAAACAAAGATGGAAATGTCTATGTCTACAAAGCAAGACTGGTTGCAAAAGGATTCAAGAAAATTCATGGTATAGACTATGATGAGACCTTTTCTCCAGTAGTAATGCTTAAGTCGATTCAAATACTTTTAGCGATTGCTGCATTTTACAATTATGATTTTTTGGCAGATGGATGTCAAAAACCGAATTTGGTAATTAGTTCTTGAATGAGGATGTGTACATGACATAACCTGTGGGTTTTGAGGATTCGGAAAATCCTAAAAGGGTTTGGAAGCTTCTAATGTCCATTTATGGATTGAAGCATGCATCTCGAAGCTGGAATCTTCGGTTTAATGAGTCAATCAGGCAATTTCGTTTCCTCAAAAGCGAAGAAGAATCTTGTGTCTACAAGAAGTTTAGCGGGAGCAGCTTAGTTTTCTTAGTTTTGTATTGGAAATGACATACCAATGCTTGAGTAAGTCAAGGAGTGGTTAAAAAGTTTGTTTCTCCATGAAGGACGTTGGAGAAGTTGAGTACATACTGGGAATCAAAATCCATAGAGATAGGCACGAAGGATGATTGGACTAAGTCAAGACACTTATATTGTTAAAGTTCTTGCAAAGTTCAACATGAAAAACTCGAAGAGATGATTCATTCCCATGTCACATGGCATATCGCTTAGCAAGAATCAGTTCCCGACTGAGGTTGATGAGTTGAACCGAATAAGTAGCATACCTTATGCTTCAGCCAAAGGATTTATCATGTATGCCAAGATAAGTACTCGACCAGATATTGCATATGCCTTGAGCATGTGTAGAAAGTTCCAAGCAAATTTAGAAGAAGCACATTGGACTGTAGCTAAGAGCATCCTTAAGTACTTGAGGAGGACTAAAGGCATGTTCTTAGTCTATGGAGGAGAAAGTGAGGTAGTTGTTAAAGGTATATGATCAAACAGACCTAATTAGAATTTTCTATAACTTCACAATTATATTAGTGAATTCCTAAGACATAAGTGGAACACAACTTGGCTTGATGTTTGGTATAACTTTGATGTTGTCAAACATTATGTCATAAAAGTGGACTATAAAGGCAGCATTCGGGTTGTGCTAAAAGTTGAGTGGGAGTTTTGGTTGCCATAAGATTAAAAAGTCCTCCTATATGAGATAGGATGGGTGTCTTGGCCCCTTGGAGAGTGAAAATTGAAAAATGCATGGTCGTGCTCAAATGGATTATATGATGACATTTGTTTGTCAATTTGAACTCGGATTTCAAGGATTAATTTGAAAACTAGTATGGATGACATAGAAATATGGTCATACTATCAAATTAGACACTAAGAGACTTAAGGAATTTGAATATTGTGCACTCGTCTCAGACAAGTGGGAGATTGAAGGAATTATGTCCTCAACTCTAATGCAATTACTAAATATAACATGGACCGTATTATGGGGGATAATATGTTCATTATATTGGATCGTCTATCCGTCTTGCTAGAGAATGCTATAGAACTTCAGGTTTAGTAAATAATAGAACTGAAGCCCAATTAAATGGATCCTACAAGGTCACACTTAAACAATCCAGGTCAACAAAAGAAAGACCTAGATCCCATGAAGGACTCTAGGGTGGCCGGCCAAAGAGGAGTAAAGGGACAGGATTTCTAACCTAATTTGTTCCTATAATTAGGTAGGAGAATTAGAAATAATGCAGTCAATTTTGTCTCATTATTTTCTCTCTCCTCCTTTCTCTCTCTTTCAAAAGCTACGTAATATTAACTCTAAGAAAAGAAGAGCCTTCATTCCTTCCAACTAACAGTGGTCGAGTGTTGATCTGGATTAGTGGACCAAGTAGAGGAATCACAATTGCGATTCTGTCTCCAGAACTCGATGAGCTTTGTGAAAATCACACTTCAAAGGTTAATTCTAAAACTATTATATGATCCTTGATTGTATACGCATGAGATCTTCTTTTAAGTGCGTGCTTATGCATACGATTCATGAAATTCCGCTTATAATACTCATAATCCTACATATGAGGGTCTGCATGGGTGCCTATGTGGGGGGGGGGGATGGAGGAGGGGGTGGTGGGGTTTGTCGGGTGGGGGGGAGGTGGTGGTGGTGCGTGGTTATGGTTCAGGTACTAGTTAGGATTAGGGTTTAAGGTTAGAGATTAGAGTTTAGGGTTTAGGGCTAGGAGTTAGGGAGAGAGGGCCAGAGTTGGTCAATTAGGATTTAAAACAAAAAATTAGGGTTAAGAACTAACGGCGTTAATGGTCATTAGTAATTAAGCATTTTGATGTATTTCCATAAAACTAGAGAATATCTAGTGAATTTTGAAAAGTACGAGGGTAATTAGTGAATTTTCTGAAAACTCGATAGTACTTGTGAAATGACCAATTAAACAATGTAGCAAATAAAAAGAAACAATCATTTAAGAAAAATGTAGCAATTGAAAAAACAGAGGGAGTAGGTGGGAAGATTTTAGGTGGATTAATAAAATGGATATGATGGTGTGTATATGAGGTAGAAAAGTGTAAAAAGTTGATGCAATAGGTTACTATAGGTACTTGCTCGGCTTGTATTTGCTTAACTTTATTCGAGCTTGAGCCAAGCTCAAAGCTAAACGAGTCAAACTTTGTTCGAGCCGAGTTTTGAGCAAATGTTAAACAAACCGAGTTCGAATTGCTCACGAACAGGCTTGACTCATTATCACTCCTAGTTTTTACATGTTTACTTTGTTTTTTCTATTTTAATATTTGAGATTTATAGTTTTTCTTTTAAGCAATTAAATTATTCACTTATATTCTGTGATATTTAGGTGAATATATTTATGTATATATATATGTATATCAATATATTATTTTTCCATGTAAAAGTATAGGCGAGTCTATTCACGAGCTCTCGAGCCGAGTTTTGCCTAGCTCAGCTCGGCTCGACTTGTTAAAGTTTCGAGCCGAGCCACCACGAGTCGAGCTTTGATCAAGCTGGTCTCAAATTGTTCGCGAATCGGCCACACTCATTATCACCTCTAGGCTACCATATAATTGTAAAGTAAAAGTGAAATAATCAAATAAAAACGACTAAAAGCAAAAGTGTAACAATTTAAAAAAAATAGACGAGGTATAAAATTATAAATGTAGAAGCTGCTGAAAACATTGTGACTAATCCCTTCGTTTCATTTTAATCCACACACTTATACTTTACACGCATGCCGATGCAAAACTTTGAGGACATGTATCTTTAGTTTTGTATTTGTAAAAATTATAAAAAGTACATATTAATAAAATACATGTTATGATGAATCTAACAAGATCCCACATGACTATATTTTCATTCGCGTTTAAATCACAAATGATAATCAAAGTGAAATTTATGAATAGTGTAAAATATTAAAATGTGTAAATTAAAATAAAATGGAAAGAGTACAAGTCTATAACCCGTTGTAGCACCCACGCCCAAACAATTGCGGGGGTATCCCGTGAGAAATGATAAACCTCTTTTTGCTAGATGTTTGCAAACATCTAGCAGATAAAGAGGAATAAAACACTATTTTATAGTTCATGAACACTATTTGTTAGTTGCATGAACACTATTTTTAGTTACACGAACACTAGTTTTAGTAGCATGAACACTATTTTTTAGCATCGGAATTTCCGCGACTACTTTTTGGTTTGACTGACACTCTGCAATTTTCGAGATAACTTTTTGGTGATATGGGTCCCATGAAATAGAAGATGAATAAAACACTATTTTATATTTCATGAACACTATTTGTTAGTTGCATGAACACTAGTTTTAGTTACACGAACACTAGTTTTAGTAGCATGAACACTATTTTTTAGCATTGGAATCTTCGCGACTACTTTTTGGTTTGACTGACACTTTGCAATTTTCGAGATAACTTTTTTGTTTGACTGACAGCTATTTCCTATATATATTGATAGTTTTACCCGTGCTAGATGTTTGCAAACATCTAGCAAAAAGAGGTTTATCATTCCTCGTATCCCGTAGCATCCGCAGTGCAATGCAATATATGTCTAAGACATTGGGAAATGTTCACACTTATACTGTTACAAGTTATCACCATGGCACCATAACAGTGTCGGTGTGTACGAGATTTTTTTTAATTATATTTAGTATAAACCAAAACATAAATTTGAAAAAGCAAACAAGTCCAAATGTCAACGTGCAAGACGTACATAGCCAATGTCCAATGGAATCAATATCATATCAGATTCATCATACGCTGACAAATGACATTAAAGCTTAACTTCGTAAGATTCACGTAGTGGCTTATTAACTTGCTATTTAAGCAGCAATGTCTTTTGGTAAGTGTAGCTTTAGTCAAAAGTCTTAACACTTATATACCCTTTATTTATAGTGATGGTTGTCAAATACAATGATAGATTTTCTGCCTATCCTTTTTGTCGTTGTGCGGTTTGACAAGTAGCACCCGCCGACGAGAACAAAATTTTGCACTTGCAATTTGTAAAATTACTCTTCTAATAGACAAGAGAAGTGTAAAGTTGCTAAAAAAAACATGAAATTTCTATTGGTTAATCCCACTAAAATTTCTGCTTGATATATATAGAAAATACGTAAAAATAATTTTTTTTCCTAATGTCAGTTCTATGTATCTTAGACCACCTTCAGAGTCTCGAGTCAGTGGGCTACTCTCCGTTTTTTTTCTTTGGTAGAAAACGAACCTCCATAAATTAAACAAGTTCGGTTACAATACTAAGGTTGTTGCTGCCATTAGAGTTTAGAAGATTATTATAAATCAATAATTCTGCTTCATAAGTACTAATACAATTGGGGGGGAGGGGAGGGAATCTCAAAATACAAAGGTTATTATAGCCTTCTGTTATCCCTTTTGCATTCCTTGCTATGGAGTCCTCAAGCTTGTTCTCTTCTCTTGGTTCATGTCTGACAGAGGTGTCTCTTTGCCATCGGAGGTACTCCCTACAAGAATCAACAATAGAACATATATGATTATTGATTTTGGGGGTATTACTGATAGCTATAACCGCTTTGGCACAATCCGAAGCAATTTCACAATTACCCCAATTTCTCTGATCAATCCATTTGAGATCAAGGAAGATGGCTAGAGTTTCGGCTTCAAGGGCATCATATGCGAAAATGGACATTTGGATCCATTCCACCCCATGCCCTTTGAAGTCATGACATACCAGGCCCAAGTAAGCTCTTTTAGAGTCGCACAGGAAGGAAGTGCCCGTATTTATTTTCAAGGAATTGGTGGGGGGTCCGATTTCGGGAAAGACGGAGAACGTTTTTGGGTGCTTTACCCACCTTAGGTTGGTTTTGGGTAAAAAACCATTCGGTGGCGCCCCGAGTAGAATTTTCAATAAGGGTTGTGGCGGGTATGTTTTCTCTTTTAAAGACCCAAGCATTTCTTCTTTTCTAAATTCACCAAACAAAAAAGGAAAACATCACTGTCAAAGGAATGGGAAAGTTTTGGTGGTTTATTTTAGAGGAGAGTATGGATTCGAACCAATTGTTAAAAGACCAAGACTGGCGAACCGGGATGTGGACAAAGGACCAAATTTCCCCAGCCCTTGGGCATTTTCGAAGAACATGGTCCATGTCCTCGTGGAAAGAAGGGCAAGGCGCATAATGTTTAGGATGCACTCTAATTCTAAAGTTTATATTTTCATTCGTGGGCATCCTCTACCACCAGACTTGCTATGAACTACAATTTTGGGTTCCCTGGCGCATCCCAAATCCACTCTCAGTTGTTATCACTGTGGAGGCCTCTCCCAAACATGGTGGATGCAGCTTTCTTAGCATCGAATTTTGTTATATTTGTCTAGAGACAGTAGGATTTATCACATTTGTTAGTGAAAAGTGTTTGGATTCGTTCACACAAGTCATAGGGGACCTCGAAAGAGATTAAGGTTAGGGGATTGGGTGTATTTAAGTTACTTAGAGTCATAATGGACACCACTCTAGACACGAGCCCTATTACTTGAGACCTAAGGCTTTCTCCATTTAACCACTTGTTCTCCCAAAGGGTTATGTCTTGGCCATTTCCCACAATATAGGCTAGACTTGACTTATAATCCTCCCAACCCAGTCCAATGCTACGCCAAAGGTGAGAACCTTTTTTAAAACAAGTGGGCCGGTGTTTGTTTTTAATATACTTTTCAAAGATAACCTTCCCAGCCCAAAACTCATCATTATCTAGCCTCCAACAAAGTCTAACAATCCCAATCATATTAATATCTCTACTTTTCAAACACCCCAGCCCACCATCCTTTTTTGATGCATATATTTTACTTTAGGCAACCCAGGTCATTTTGCGCTTATTACCTAGCCAACTCCGAAATTGCCACAAATCGAGTCAATCTTTTTAGTTATATATTGAGGGAAGTCCATTAAATGCATAACATACCTTGGGATTGCATGAAGAGTGGCATTGATCAATACCATCCTTCCTGCCTTAGAAACAGCTTTAGCTTCCCACAAGGCAAGACGGAATTCTATCTTATCAATAATGAATGTGAGCTTGGATTTTGAGGGATTCTATTACAAAGGGGAAAGCCTAGGTAAGTTCCCAGGTCATTTGTGGTGAGGATGCTCATTTCCTGCTCAAATTCATCTCTTACCTCCACCGAGGTATTTAGGGAGAAATAGAGCATACTTTTAGATTCATTGACTTTTTGGCATTTGATGAAATAGAACTTCTTAAGGAGAATTTTCATTGAGTTCAGGGTTTGGTAATTAGCTTCGCCAAAGAGAAGAATACCATCGGCAAACAATAGGTGAGAAATATGGGTGTTTCCACCCTGGACCCTGAAAGGGGTCCAAGCTTTCTGGGCACATGCCTCATGGAATATCACTCTCCGTTAGCATTAGGAGAATTTAAGTCTTATCTAAATTCATCGAGTAGTGGAGTTGGATTATCTTGAGTTTAATTAATAATGTTATCTTTTACCAATATTGTTTCTTTTTGTTAGCCTTAATTCACTTTTCTACATGGGCAAATGAAAGCGCGGTGGTTATTGGTGGGATTCATGACATTCTATGAGGATATGTATTGAGTATAAATTAATCATTTTTCTAATTCTTATAGTTTTCTTATTATTGTTATCTTCTTGTATATGATTCCTTTTGCCTCCTGTAGGATTAGTGAGAACTTTAGTCTTAACTTAATTTTTATTTTATTTTATGGTAAATGAATAACCTTTGGGCCATCCTCGCACAGAGCCCAACCCAGAGGCCCAGGCACTTAGAAGGAGGCGGAGTTGTAAGGGAAATTCTCCTCCAAGTGCCCCTCACTTAGCTTGATGGAATTCGAACCCCTGACCTTAAGGTCGTGATTACCTTAATGTTTTATGGTATCACAACAAGGTTACAAAGATTCGATCTCTTTCTACCTCTACGGCTGTCGTGTGCCGCCTACAAACCGACACGACGACGCCACCTCGAATAATTTTGTAAACCAAATACTACTATACACTAGTGGAAAAAACCTTATATGTCACTTAGTATCTGGTGCAGTTTTTGTAAAACCGCGTACGAAAATCAATAAAAACATGGGAGGAAAATTTGGCAAACAAAATCTGATGCGGTCCTCAAAAAACTGCATCAGATAAAAAAAAAACTGATGCGTTTTTAAAAAAAAAATCTGTTTCCCTTATAACCCAAGCCCAGTCTGTTTCCCTTATAACCCCAAACCCTAAAAAAATCACCCTTCTCCCCTCTCTCTCATGCGCCTCTCCACTCACAAAACCTAACACCCCTCTCTCTCTCCCATGCGGCTCAACGCCTCTCCACTCACAAACCCTAACACCCCTCTTTCTCTCCCATGTGCCTCTCCACTCACAAACCCTAAAACGCCTCCCTCTCTCATCACGGCGCCTACCCCCCTCTCCTTTCCCCCTCTCATCAACTCCCTCATCAAAAAATCGTCAACATTGTCGTTTTCATCATCAACTCCCATCAAGAATTCGTCAATTTGATCGTCTCCGTCGCTCGTTGCTCGTCTGTACCTCGCTCGTCAAAAATTCGTCACCACCGTCGCTCGTCAACACCGTCATTTTCATCATCAACAACTCATCAAAAATTCGACATCAACAATTTCCAGATCTGGGTTTATTTTTTTTCGTTTTCATTTTTGTAATTAGCTTAGTTTTAAGTTTATAATTTCATTTCTGAATTTTTATTTTCATTGTTATTTTCATCATCGTTTTTATTTTCATTGTCATTGCTGAGTTTATAATCTACACCGTCTTCCATCGGTTTTTTTAGTTTTATTTTATAATTTCATTTTTTTTGTATTTTTATTTTGTTATATTTCTGGATTATGTTTTCTTTGTTGATAGTTTATTTGGTAAATAGCTTGTATAATGTATTTGTTTATATTATTGTATAATGAATTCCTAGGTTGGATAATGTTTTGGTTACTTGCTGGATTTTGTGTTAGAAATACTTACAATTACCTGATTCTACATACAAAGCACTGTTTGCTTTGTATGCAGTATTTTTTTTAATAGTGAAAGGTGACTTTCTGATGCGGTCATGTTAAGAACCGCATCAAATTTTTTTGCTGCGGGCCCATCTGATGCAAACCAAAACCGCATCTGTAAGCTCAATTTTGACCGCATCGGATCGACTTCTTTTCACTAGTGATACTCAAAGAATATTATAATTCTAATACGTTCCAAGGCCAATGGTTGATTTATGTCAATTTGTGAGTTTAAATTAAAGTAGTTGATATTAATGACACCTAATCTCAAGAAGGAAAATTAACAAAAACAGCGCGTCTTGCGTGTGGCCGGCCACACGCGAAATTACAGGTGTGGCCGCGCGCGCGACACGCTCTCAGCCCGTCAGCTCATTTTCAAATGGTCATATCTCACTCGTTTCTCATTGTAATCGAGTTTTTGACCAGGCGTTGGAACGATATCGAGCCAAATTTTCATATCCAACTTTAATATTCGCAAAATATTAAGTCTGTGAGATATAACCTTTTGAAATTGACCCTTATGCACAAACACGTATAAACAAATGGAGTTACTCTTATGAACAGATGGAGTTACTCTTATGACCAAATGAAGTTACTTGTATGAGTATGTGGTTACTTTTAATAATAAAAGGGTGTCACTCCTATAAAGAAATGTGGTTACTCTTATAAGCAAATGTGGTTACTTTTGTGAACCGTTGGGGTTGCTCGTATGATTTAATGAGGTTACTCGTATGATTTATTGAAGTTACTTGTATAAATAAATGAGGTTACTAGCATGAATTAATTGGGTTACTCATCAGATTAAATGAGGTTACTCATAGATTAAATGACATTACTAGTATGAATTAATTGGGTTACTCATGTGATAAAAATAAGGTTACTCATATAATAAAATGGGGTTACTTTTGTGAATAATTAGGGTTATTACTTGATCAAATAGGGTCATCATATGATTAAATAAGGTTAATATTGTGAACTAATGAGGTTATTCGTATGAAAAAATGAAGTTACTTTTGTGAACAAATGAGGTTACTTATTTGAATAAACGAGATTACTAATCAGTTTACTTTTATGAATGAATGAGGTTACTCGTTTGAATATATGTGGTTACTTTTGTGAACCTTTGGAGTTACTCGTATCATTAGATGAGGTTACTCGTATGATTTATTGAAGTTACTTGTATAAATGAATGAGGTTACTAGTATAAATTAATTGGGTTACTCATAAGATTAAATGATTAAATGATTAAATGAGGTTACTCTTATGAACAAATGAGGTTACTCTTATGAATAAATGAGGTTACTCGTATTGATAAATAAGGGTTGTTACGTAGTATGAAACTAGTAAACTAATACAACAACTCCCAACTTCGGATTCTTGATTTGGAGACTTGTGCAACAATGATTGGGCTCGGATCCCGGTACATACCTCTGATCAGCAACCTGCAAAAAGGGACCACCCTGGAGGTTTGGGTGGTATTTCCCCGTCTGATGCTTAAGTCAGATATCAGGGATATGAAGGAACTTTTAGAGAGAGAATTTATGGCAGAATAACAGTACTATGCTCTGAAAAAACGTACCTTTCCCCTGATTTCAAGGACTATTTATACTGTTTGAAATGACTGTTGTACCTTGATGTCACCCTAATTTGGGAGCATCTGATTGGCTAAGCAGTAATATGGAGACACGTGGCAAAAATACTGATTGGTTAGCACACCTCACTTTTATACAGGATTATAAGAGGTTTTAGTGGGCCTAAGTACAGATTTGGGCCATAAGAGTGGTTTTAGTACAACTTTTTCCTCAGGAAGGTGTACTTTAGCCCACATAATCCTCTGACCCATGTATTTTACTTTCATAAATGTGCGCCACTTGTATGGCTAGGATGAAGCAACGTGTCATCTTGGTAGCCCTTGATTTTTAGGCTACAACATTTTCCCCTTAAAAGAGGAAGTTACTTTTTAGGCGCCAAGACGGTTGATCTTCCTCTTTTAACCGACTTGGAACTGCCCTTCTCTTTTTCAAAAAAGAGGCGCCATTTTGCCGGTCTCCACAGGTCAACTTTATGGCAACGTTTATTTTTACCGGATGAGGGGGTCACTTTCACCCTTCTATAAATACGTGACTTTGTCGTTTCTGAAATAATTTTAACACTGCTGAGAAAATTTCTAGAGAGAGAGACTCTGCAATTTTTTACTGAGCTTTTAGAGAGAGAAGTAACTCCCGTCCGAGCTCTTGCATTCTGCTACTCCGTCCGTCCGAAGTTTCATTTGTCTTTGACATTCGTCCGATTCTACAGGTATTTCCTCATTCATTTCTTTTGTATTTTCAAGCATATTCTAAGAAATGGATTCGTCCTCTTCATCGAACAATCCCGGCCGCTCAAAGGTTGGTACTAACCTTAGAATAGAGGGCCTGTCTTCCTCGGCATCTTCTTGAGTTGGACCTATCTCGGGCCGGACATGCATTTTTTATCTTTAGTCATGGATGGCAAAGTCAGACGACCCAGTCTTTACCTATGCAGGGTAATCTGGCGCGCGTCAAGCAAACAACTCGTATCAGACGAGGGGTTAACATGCCGGCCTCCAGCTCGGAAATGGAGGCATCAACTGGACGGATTCCCGCTGATGGAGAGCGAGAAGTCCAGAGTGCTCGTCCTGCAAACCCAAGCCCGTCTCCTGAACTCGTCCAGGAGGAATCTGAAGTTCGGGGCTCTCCAGACCCCAACCCGTCCAATACAAGGGCGGCCTCAAATGAGTCGAACGAGGCCGAAACCTCTTCTAACCCGGATAGCGATTCAGACGAGCCATCCACCACTTCTTCTGAAATAAGGCGGCATCTAGGCCCCTTGTCTGACCCTAGGTATATCTTGGCCGAAAGCGGTTGGCTAGGACGAGTAGGTTCCTATCTTGACCACCTTTCTTCAGCCAGGCCCATGCCGGGGTATCGGTTTGTTCTTCCTGGCCGGGAGGACACTATACTTAGTGCTCCTGCTAGCCATTTCGTTGTTTATCGTCTGGCCTTAGATGCCGGACTGCACTTTCCTTCGCACCCCTTCATCAGCAGACTCCTCTATTACTACAACATAGGACTCAACCAACTTGCCCCAAATTCCTGGCAAAACATCCTGACTTTCATAGCCGTCTATGAATTTGAAGGCGTCGATCCGTCCATGGCAGCTTTCTCACAAATACACTACGTCTCCAAGGTTCCCAAAACTGTTGATGGGGCCTGGTTTAGTGTTTGCAATCGTCAAGGCTTCATGACGTCTTGGGACAAGACGTCCAAGATGCATGCTTGGAAGGCCGAGTTCCTGTTCGTCCAAGCTCCCACCGAGGCGGTAGCTAGACGATATCGGTTTACTAGCCGGGATGCTACCAACCCTGGGCGAAAAGCGTCATTTCTGGAACTGGAAAACAGCTCGGCTGAAGAGTTGATGGAATACTTTAGGATTTCGGAGTATTCCATCAACGACGTCTCCTTCAAGGGTCCGTCCAACTGGATCCCTTTCAAGGAGATGTTTTACAGCGACGATTTCTTGGTCGCGGCCGATTTACGGTGGGCTGAGGATAGAGGTATACCCTGCAATAATCTCTAAGTAAATTCCCTTGTCCTCTTCTCAGGATCTTAACCATGCTTCCTTTTATGCAGACTCGGCGAAGGCAAAACTTCGGAAATCTTGGAGAGGAGACATGAGCTCGTTCAAGTTCGCAGACTATCTTTGGAAAGAATTCAGCAAAACTGGTGCAGAAAAGAGGACGGACACTCTGGTAAGTATATATATATATATACAATTTTTTTTTTAGTAAAGAGTCCGGTGCTGATTCTGGACGAGTTCACTCTTTATGGAACAAAGCGTCCTAGATTTTTCTAGACGTTTTCCTTCTTCGAAGAGCCAACGTCCTTGGTTGACTTCTGGACGAACTCGTTCTCCGTGGAGCAGGTCGTCCTAACTTTATTCTGGACGCCTTGCTTCCTCAAAGAGGAGAACGTCCTATCCTTATTTTGGACGCCTTGCTTCCTCGAAGAGCAGAACATCCTGGGATAACTTCAGGACGAGCTCCTTCTCTAGGGAGGAGGGCATCATGAATTTTCACTCGGACGGGCTCCTGTTTCTTCTGATCCTTCCTTTTAAGTTAACTTTGGCTTTTTTCAGAAAAATTCCCCAACGTCCAAAGAGTTGGCGGAGAAACCGACCGTCAAGAAGAGACCGGCCACTACAAGCGAGGCCTCCCCCCCCTCCTAAAAAGGCAAGGGGGTTCACGGCCAAGCGGAAGAAAACATCGCGGCCAATTCCCAAGGTCGAGATCGAGATTCCGGCCAAGGAAGAGCTTCCCACGGCTGACGATCTGGCCATGGTGACCTACACTAGTCCTGCCGGCCCTCCTGCCACTGATCAGCCGAATACAGTTATCAACTTGGACGCGGCTGTGGACGGGTCAGCCTTTTCAGGTCCACTGGCCAAACTGGTAGGCCAGATGCCGGAGGCATATAGGACGGCCTCCCGTTCTTCTGGTGAGTCTTACTACTCGAATATCGTTAGAACCTTGCGGGTTGGCGGGCGGCCAATGATTCCCTCCAACCGTCAGACGGTCGTAATACCCGTCAGAAATACTGACGAGTCACCTCTTTCAGATAAGGGAAAGGGCAAAGCTGAAGAAGCTCCGGCCGGCTCTCCAACTCTTTCTGACGACGAGTCTTCAGCCGCTTTTTCAAAGATGAGCTCGGCGGACAAAGAGAAGCTCAAGCTGGAGCTTTTCAAATGCTTCCCTGAAACTTACACCAAGGGTTTGAGGGGAGCCTCATCAGGACATGTCGGCTGCATGTCTCAACTAGCTGCAGAGGTAACTTTTCTTTAGACGCCTTGAAATTTTATACTTAGATATATTTCTTCAATTTTGCATCCGTCCTAACACTTTTCGGTTTTCCTTTGACAGCTCTTTGCTCGCAGTTTTATGGCCGAAGACTGGGCAAGGCAGCTGAGGAAAAAAAACAAAAAACTTGTTGCTGACGTTACTAAAGCTGCCAATCATGCCCAGTTCTCCATGGCCGAGCAGGAGTTACTGCACCAGCATTCGAAAACAGCCTAGGAAAAACGGTTGGCTGAGATGGAGCTCCAAATCAAAAACTATCTCCTCCGGCTGACCAGTCTTCTGGACGAGAGGAATGTGGCCTTGGTGGCTGCGGCGGAACTCATGAGAGAGAACCGCTATCTCCGAGGGAAGGGCCATATGTTGAAGTTGGAACTTTCGGCCACCGAGGAGGCGGCCAAGGAGGCTATGAACGAAGTAATCAATACTTCGAAGGCTTAGGCTGTACAGGCCTTTGAAATGCTGGCCGAGGAGGACGACATCCCCAGGTATGTCCGCCGGCTAGAATTTCAAGAGAGCCTGCACAAGGCTAACATTAAAGGGGAGGAACCCCCCGTCTTCCAAGAATCCTCTGAAGACGAAGAGGAAGACGAAGCCGAAGCCCAAGACAAAGAGAACAACATTCTTCCAGAGGCTTAGCCTTCCCCATTCGCCCTCTCGGCCGCAGGCCTTTTTGTACTTGTAGCTTTTTAGTTTTGCGTTGTAATTTTCAGATTAGCTTGTAATCTCTTCTTTCATCTATAAAAATTATATTTTTACATTTCCAATGCTTTACACTTTCATGCAATGGACGCCTTGCTTTATGATTGAACATTTATGCCTAAGTACAAAGGCAATTCGTCCTAAAAGACTTCGTCTGATCCAATAGCTCTGTTTGGCCGAGTAGCTCAAGACATTATCAGTGCCTAAGTAAAAAACTTGTGACTTAAAAACTGCTAAGTTAATAACTGTTCGGCCTGAATTTGACAATCATTCGTCATTGGACAAAGACTTAGTTATTTTAATAAATTATGCCCTATATGCCCCCTTCTTGGACGAGGAGGTTTTGAAACTTCCTTTGTTCAAGAAGGAAAAAAGACCATAATTTCTAAATAACTTGGACGTTTTATGAAGGTGATTGCAACCCGTCCATCTTTGTTGAATTATGAAATAACTTGTTCCTTTACTAAGGTTGTTATTTCTAAGTTTTGGCTTTTGGACGGAAAGTAGGATACCTTTACTAAGGCGTCCTAATTCCAGCCGACCTTGTTTAGGAGATGTTTAACTCTTTAAGTAAACAGACGGCCATTTTATGTATTATCCATTTTAGGATGATAACATGTTGCCGATCTCCTAATAGAAGGTGTTTTACTTGCTGCTCTGTTTATTAGTTAGCTTTGGACGATAGTATTAACTTAAGCAAATAAATCAAAAAAGACAGAGTCATAGAGGAAGTAGATGTATTATATGAATTTTGCTTGACGGATAGTCAAGGTACATGTATACATTTCTACTTTTTTCATTGAATGCATTAAGAAAGATTAACAAGATACCCTAAACAAAGTATTTTTTCAAAGTATCAGAATTCCACGTCCTAGGAATAGAACGTCCGTCCATGCCTTCCAGACGAAAGGTGCCATTCTGAACTACTTCGATTATTTTGTAGGGTCCTTCCCAATTGGGAGTAAGCTTTCCTAGCTCTTTAGCTCGGCCGACCGCTTCCATCTTCTTAGACGAGGTCTCCAAGCTTCAGAGGCGCCTTGCAACTCTTTTGTTAAATCTCTGCCATTCTTACTTACAGAGTTGCATTCTCAGAAGTGCATTGCCCCTGACTTCAGGAACTAAATCCAAAGCCGTCCGAAGAGCTGCCCATTGCATCTTCTGAGTACATCATCACCCCATGTTGGTTCCTCAACTCAATGGAAGGACGGCCTCGAGCCATATACCAGCATGAATGGAGTTTCTCCAGTGAGTTCTTGGCCGTTGTCCTTATTGACCATAAGACCAACTGCAATTCTTCACCCATAATCCCTTTGCATTATCTAACTTCTTTTTGATTCCGCCGACAAGATCTTATAAAAGCTTCGACCTGCCCATTGTTGTGGATGAGCCACTCAGCAAAGTGAGCTTTGATTCCTTGATCGGCCAACCATTGACGAAGCTTGGGTGTTTCAAATGTGGTCCATTGTCAAAGACAATGGACGGGGCATACCAAACCTTGTGATGAGGTTCTTCCAGATGAACCCTTTGACGTCTTGGTGGTAATGCCTCTAGTGCTTCAGCCTCACCCATTTTGTAAAGTAGTCGACGGCCACTATTACAAACTCTTCTGGCCGGCCGCAATAGGAAAAGGGCCAAGAATGTCCATTCCCCATTTAGCAAAGGGAAGAGGAAAGAGGATTGGAGTTAAGTAATTGGACGGCTTCTGATAGATGTTGCCATGCTTTTGACACTATCACATTTCTTTGCGTAAAGCAAGGCGTCCTCCTTCAAGGTCGGCCAAAAGTAGCCAGTCCTTAGAGCTTTTTCTGCTAACGCCCTCCCTCCAATGTGGGAAGCACAGGCTCCTTCATGCAGCTCTTTTAAAACGTCCAATCCTTTTCCTGCTGATGCACTTAAGAAGAGGCCGGTTGAAGGATTTTTTGTATAGAGTTTCATTCCACAACTCGAACCACTTGTCCCTAGCCTTCACGTACTTAGCTTCTAAAGGATCAAGAGGCAACCGGCCTGTCTTCTTGTACTCAACAATGGGACTCATCCACTTATCTTCTCGGTTAAGAAACAGAACTTCCTCGGCTCAATGCTCTTGGCCGCCTTGACCTCCCAGAAGACTGTTCTAGGACATCCCCTTCAGCCGAACTGGCTAGCTTAGAGAGGCATCAGCCTGATGGTTTTCAGATCTGGCACTTGATCTAGGACGAATCGCTTCAAAGACTTGATCTCCTCTTTTATCAAGTTCATATACTTACTCATGGACGCCTCCTTGCATTCGAAGTCTCCATTCACTTGGCTGACTACCAGCAGAGAATCAGTTTTAGCTTCAATTTCCAGGCTCCAGCCGCTTTGCACATTCTAATGCCGGCTAAGAGAGCTTCATACTTCTTCGTTGTTTAAGCCTGGAATTGGAACTTCATTGCATACTCAAACTTGTCCCCTTCGCGTGACTGGAAAATGATCCCGGCACCACATCCATTAGCAGTGGATGATCCGTCCACCATTAGGGTCCAATGTTTCTTTCCCTCTGCTGGGTCCCGGACGTTTTCTACTATAGGCCGGGTAAGCTCTACAATAAAGTCCGCTAGAGCTTGCCCCTTGATTGCTTTTCCGGGCTCGAACGTCAAGTCAAACATATTGAGCTCAACGGCCCACTTCAACATTTGGCCGGATGCGTCCATCTTATGCAATACCTGCCTCGATGGCTGATCTATGTAGACAAGAATACTGTGAGCAAGAAAATAAGGCCTCAACTTCTGACTAGCCATCAACAGCGCCAGGCCGAACTTCTCAATGGACGAATACCTGCCTTTTGCGTCCTTTAGCACATGGCTAACAAAATAAACGGGTATTTGTACTGAATTTCTTTTAGCGAGGAGAACAACACTTACCGCAAATGGGGACACGGCCAGGTAAACATACAGTTTTTCTCCCTCGCCTGGGCTGATTAGCCTAGGTAACTACCGAAGATGGTCTTTAACTTGCTGAAGTGCCTTCTCAGCTTCCTCCGTCCATTCAAACTTTGCATTCTTTTTTATCGTCGCAAAGAAGTGATGACACTTATCTCCTGATTTGAAAGGAACCGTCCAAGAGCAGCCAGACATCCCGTCAGACGTGTGCTTCCTTGACCTTGGACGGCGAGGTCATATCTAGAATTGCTGAATTTTGTCAGGGTTGGCCTCAATCCCTCGCTGATCGACCAAAAACCCTAGAAACTTCCAGCTACTACACCAAAGACGCATTTTTGCGGATTGAGCTTTAACTTGTATTTTCTCAAAGTGATGAAAGTTTCTCTCAAATCTTCCAAGTGATCTTTTTCTTCTCGACTCTTGACGATCATATCGTCAATATAAGCCTCCATATTTTTGCCAAGCTGCGGCTAAAAAACAGTGTTGATGAGCCTTTAAAAGGTGGCCGGCGCATTCCTCAAGCCGAATGGCATCCGGAGCCAGCCATATAACCTTTTTTCCGTGATGAAAGAGGTTTTATCCTGATCGCTCGGCCACATGGGAATCTGGTGGAAGCCTGAGTAGGCGTCCATGAAACTAAGTAGAGCATGTCCTGCTGTAGAATCAACCAGCCGGTCAATCTTGGGCAATGGAAAGCTGTCCTTAGGACAAGCCTTGTTCAAATCCGTGTAATCTACACACATCCTCCAAGTACCATTCGGCTTGGGGACCATTACCACATTTGCCACCCAATCTGGATAATAGGTTTCACGGATAAATTTGGATTTGAGAAGCTTCTGGACCTCTTGGTCGACGGCTTGATTCCTGGCCGGCCCAAGATGCCTCTTCTTTTGCCAGACTAGCTTCTGCCCCGGCTCAATATTCGGCCGATGCACCGCAACTTTAGGATATATCCCTGACATTTCCTCCACGGTATAGGCAAAAGCATCTTCAAATTCTTTTAGCAGCGCGATCAAGGCGTCCTTGATTTCAGAATTCAGGACGGACCCAATCTTCAATGTCCTTTCTGGACGCTCTGGTCTTAAACAGATCTCTACCGGGCTTTCTACCGGCTCTGGACGTTCCAGTCCCAAGCTCATTATTGCCATAACCTCCTCAGATGATTTCTTTTCCTCTTTAATAGCCAAACACCTCCTTTTCTTACTAGGTAAAAGCATTGACGGCTTGCTCTCAGGATGGGGTAGCACTTGCACCTTCTCTACCTCTTGCTTTAACTCAATAATCTGACCCTTCACCTTCTCGGCCGAATCATCTTCCCTGAGCTTCGGACGTTCTGCCTTTTCTTTCCAGGATGATGGTTTGAGGGTGGTAAGGTAGCATTCTCTAGCGGCTTGCTAATCTCCGCAAAGAGATCCAATCTTTCCCCCATCACACTCGAACTTCATCAGCATTAGATGTGTCACAATAACAGCCTTGATGTGATTTAAGGTAGGTCGTCCGAGAATGACATTATAAGCAGTCAAGTCCCGTACTACCAAAAATTTCACAAAAAGCGTCAGAGCAGCATCTTTTTCCCCAACTCTGACGGGTAGGGTGACAGTCCCCATAGGATGAATGATTCCTCCGCCGAAGCCAATTATAGGATGATTTACATGCACCAGATCATTTTCATCAAGCTTCAACCAAGATAAACAATCAGCACTGATTATATCAGTAGAGCTTCCGGTATCAATCAGAATTCGCCTAACCCTGAGGTTGGCAATCTTCATTTCCACAACTAGAGGATCATCATGCGGCGTCCTTATCTTTCCTCGGTCCAACTCGCTGACCACTATTTTGGGGAAACGATCTGACTCGGCCTGGTTGGTGAGCATAACCTGACTGAGTTCCCTTAAATAGTTCTGGTGAGCATGCGAATCCTCCTGAAATGACCATTACTACATCATCATCTGTGCTTTCATCATCCTTCCTTCTTGCCTGATAGTTATCTTTCTTCTGGAATTTCCTTCCTGACGAAGGTAGATAAGAATTCATTCCTTTCGGGCCAGATCTTCTAATGCTCTCTTCAAATGCTTGCACTCGTTGGTCTCATGACCACAATCCTTGTGGAAATGACAATATTTGCTTTTATCTCTGTTATGGTAGGGCGTTTTCATTTCGGCCGGCGCCTTCAGCTCATGCTGACCTTTGATTTCCATAAGAATGGAATATTGATCTTTGTTGAACTCTATAGGTTCAACTGAGGCTGCCGGTTCAGATCGCCTACTCCTCTTAGACGAGGTGGTCAACGAAATCATTGCCCAAGTTTTAGCTTTCTTGGGCGGATTCTTTTTTGGCTGAACAGCCTCTTCAACTTTCTTTACCTCCGGCTGTTTTGCCTCAGCACAAACCTCCGTGGCATGAATGAACACTTCAGCTTCCTTCAAAGCTTCTGTTAAGGTTGTTATTTTCTTCTTCACCAAATCAAACTTGAAGCTTCCTGGTCTTAGACCTCGGATGAAGGCGTCAAACGCTACTCCAGCATTCAGATCATGGATCTGCAACGCTTCCAAGTTGAATCTCTTCACATAACTTCTCAAGGCTTCTTTAGGCCCCTGCACCACTTTCCCTAAATGCATGCTTGTCTTTTGCTCTTGACGGTTTGCCACAAAATGGCTGGTGAACAAGATACTAAGCTCAGTGAAATTGTTCACTGAGTTGGGAGGTAAATTGTTGAACCACTTCTGCGCCACGCCCTTCAATGTGGCCGGAAAGTTCTTACACCATGTAGCATCATCAACGCCCTGAACATACATCTGGTGCTTGTAAGCTGACAAATGATCATCTGGATCTGTTGTACCATCAAAAGGCTCAATAGTCGGGAGTTTAACCTTTGGGAAAGGAGGAGACTCCATGATTCTGACCGAAAAGGGAGTCGGTCAATTAATCTGGAGTGCCCCAGCCTGACCCTCAGTGCGTATGAACTCCCTGCGGTACTCCTTCAATACTGGATTTGAAGAGGTGTTAGCGAAGGCCTGACGCCTATACACCATTGGCTGCAAAACTGTCTTTTCTTGCCTTGGCTGAAAAGTCGAAGGTCCATGACTTCTTCCTGTTGTTTTAGATGGAATTCTTAATGACGGATCCTTCATGTAAGGAGTAGACCCAGAGGCTGAACGCTGAAGAGCGGCAGCTCTCTTGGCCTCCAGGTACTCTCTAGCGTCTGTCTCCATCTTGTGACCAATGGGAGGAATATTATCTCCTGGACGGACAACCAGCTTCCAGTCCATCTTCCTCCTTGACTCACTAACAACTTGCTGCTTTCCTTTAGAAGGCGGCCTGGACAACTCTGGCCGAGGTGGCCGGCTAGTCCCTGGACGACCCTCTTGAGACCTTCCTTTGAGCGGCTCTGCTGCCTCTCCTCCTGGGCTTATCTGAACGAACAACATATTGTTCTTAATCTGCTCTTCCATGACAGCGGCCATTCTGGTCTAGAAGTCGTTTAAGACATTCTCCAAGTGACCAGCTTTCACTAGACGATCAAGGTTTTCCAGGATGACAGGGGTCACTGTCCTTCCCTCAAGATGAACGGAAGCATAATGCCTGTCCCGTCCTCGGGGTGGCCTCTTGTCATCCACAGTATCCTCTACTTGAACCCTGAAACTTCTATTCCTTGCAACGTTTGATGAGTGACAATCCGTCATTGTTGCGTCTTCCCACAGACGGCGCCAAATGTTACATAGTATGAAACTTTTAAACTAATACAACAACTCCCAACTTCGGATTCTTGATTTGGAGACTTGTGCAACAATGATTGGGCTCGGATCCCGGTACAGACCTCTGATCAGTAACCTGCAAAAAGGGACCACCCTAGAGGTTTGGGTGGTATTTCTCCCTCCAATGCTTAAGTCAGATATCAGGTATATGAAGGAACTTTTAGAGAGAGAAAATAAAGAGAGAGAATTTATGGCAGAATAACAGTACTATTCTCTGAAAAAACGTACCTTTCCCCTGATTTTAAGGATTATTTATACTATTTGAAATGATTATTGTACCTTGATGTCACCCTAATTTGGGAGCATCTGATTGGCTAAGCAGTAATATGGAGACACGTGGCAAATACTGATTGGTTAGCACACCTCACTTTTATACAGGAGTATAAGAGGTTTTAGCTGGGCCTAAGTACAGATTTGGGCCATAATAGTGGTTTTAGTACAACTTGTTATTTCCCTAGGAACACTATAAGAGGGGGGTGAATTGTATGTGTAGAAATAAACGTAACTTTTTGCGGAAATTTAAACTTAAACAGATAAACAAGCTAGAGGAACACAAGGGATTTTTACGAGGAAAAACTTCTTGGGCCCAACAAGAAGAAAGAACCTCGACCACTAGGGATTTTAAACTCAACTCTTTCACTAATTAGGCCAAACAACTTTGTTACAACCTAATTCTAATCTCGAGCCACACCTTGAGTTCCTAAAATTAAGTTCCTGAGCCACTATTCCCTTAACAGTAGTTCCTCTCAACTTCACTCGAAGTTTTCTCACTCTTACTAGCTTTACTCAAAGCTTCTCTCTTACAGAACTTCACTCAAAGTCCCCTTACCCCAAAAACCAAAATACAATTGATCGAAATAAGCTTAGTGGAATCAGAGTAAGAAGGCAAAGAACAAATGGCTATTATGAGAGAATGAAGGCACTGACACTTAATTAGTTAAACTCACTTAATTACTTAGTCAGACACACTTTGGAACTTATTTAGACTTCAATATTTATAGTGACAAACATATAGAACGTGGGAATTAAAATCGAGTTCATGTTAAAATCATTATCCCATGATGTTCCTCCCCTTAAGGAACACGTTCCTTAACATATCCCATGATCCCATGATCTCGTTTTGGACGTGGACATGTTTTAGCCACTGCTCCTAAAGATTAGGAGTTTCTTGAGCTTTATCCGAAAATCAGTTAACTTTAAAAGGAAGTTAAAACTGAATTTTAATCTTTAATAAAATATTATCTTTTAAATAAAATCCTCTTAAAAACCGAATAATTATTTTCTTTTCTTTTTCGAAAAACAAAATCTTTTATAAAAAGATTTTCTATTAAAACTGATTTTTACTTAGATAAAAACGATTTCCTATTATTTAGGCATGACTTACTTAACTTAATAATCAAACCGTTATACTGCTTCAAGCCTAAGTCTAGTTCCTTTTACATGTTAAGTTCCTTTAACAGATTCGTATAGTGACATTTAGTTTGTTCCTCACAAAGGAACAAACTCTCATTCTCAAATATGATTACCAATGTTCCTTACCATCTTTACTTGTTCCTTTTACAATGGAACTAGAAAATAAAATGCCTTGCTTTTTTCTTCTTGATCATGTCTCCAGTATCACTTTTGAGAAACATCTTCACTTAGCCTTCGAAATCCTTACTTGACTTCTTTCTTGAATTAGTATTCTCTTTATTCCTTTCAATGATACCTTAGAAAATCATACACTTAAATAACTCATTAGTTCACTACGTACTTTGCATCTTTGTTTCTTTGTCATCATCAAAACTAGGGTTCAACAATCTCCCCCTTTTTGATGATGACAACAAAGGTACAAACTAAGGAAATAACAAATAATATAAGTGAATGAAAAAGATAAAACAATTAAGCAGAAAATGAAAAACAAAGCAGAATTAAGTAACCTACTTAATGTTTGAATTTGAATTTGAATTTTTCATTTACCTTAACCTATTTTTGATTTTTCATTTACCTTAACTTATTTTTGATTTTTCATTTACCTTAACTTAACTTATTTACAGTTTGTTCCTTAAATCTTTTTCCCCCTTTGTCATCCTCAAAAAGAGTAGACTATATGCAAGCACCAATTTTCATTAAGTTAGAATTGCAAAGGATAAACTTGCTCAAACATCAATCACAGAATACTAGCCATTGCAAGGAAGAAATTATGCACAAATAATCACAAACAAAAACATAATAGCAAAAGTCATTTTTATATAGCACTTGTTCCAAAAAAAAAACAAAGAAAGAAAAAGAAAAAAAAACAACAGTCTTGTTCCTCGAAAGGGAAACAAGAACTAAGAACTAAGAAAGGGAAGGGGAATTGTGTTTCTCAACAACTTCTTCTTCGACCACATCCTCCAGTTTCTTCATTACTTCACCATGATTTGCACCAACCCTCTCCTTCAAACTCTCCAAGGCTAGGGCCATTGTCTCCATCTTCTTTTGTTGCTCAATCACCGTATCACTGAGAACTTTCATAAGACCCAGCATTTGGTCAGTTTTAGCATCTAAATTCCAGTGTAGATGATTATAGAATTTTATCATATGTTTTGCAAGAAGACAAACATCGTTGACCCAGCCACAATCATCCGGAGTAGCTTGTTCCTCACCCTTGGAACCAGAGGCAGTAGGAGGTTTTGGTGGAGGAACTGGAGTAGGTTGAGTTGAAGGACCATCAGTTCCGGGAGTGGAAACAGATGGGGAGGTGTTGTAGATGGAAGGGAGAAATGGTGGTGTTGGTGGAAGAGTTGTAGAGGTGGAGGCAAAGGGGTTAGGTCCAGTCAACTCATCCTTAATTTGTTCAAAACTGGAAGGAACAGAAAAGGATGAGGGTGAGATAGAGGATAGTTTGGTGAGAGGAACAAAAAGCTTTGGAGATGATGGTGGAGTGGGTTCCTTGAGAGTGGGGTGTTTCCTCCACATCTGAAAGGACTAGAGGGGAGTCCTTATTGGAAGGAACAAAAGGAGAAAGAGTAGTTTTCAATTTAGTGCTCTGCCTCACTCTCTTAAGAACAGGAGGGGTAGGCTTTTTGGCAATGTGTTTATGCCTCTTTGGTGTAGGTTCCTTTGGTATAGGAATGGGTTCCTCCAAAATAACATCTTCCAGTTCCTCAACAACTACCTTAATTAGGTAGTTTCCTCTTGCTAGAGGAACTGGGAGTTGTTCTCCCTTGAGTGAGTACTCCCTCTTGGACAGAGAGGTCCAATCCATTGAGAGTTTTCTCATTCAAGATATTTCCTTGCTTAACTCCTAACGTGGGCCAACCAGTAAGTTTAACTTCAAAATGATGAAGGAGGGATGTAATCAAGGCGTCATAACCAACAACGCAGTTGTTTTCTATACAGTGGGTAAGGTGTTGTATAAAAAAAGAGGGAAAGTTGATTTGTATGTGGTGGCCTAAACAGAACATATAGCACATATCTAAGAGACCCACTTCATTCCTCTTTTCAGTGCGAGGAATGAGTGCTCTCCATACCAAATTAAACAAGACTTTGTGAAGTGGAGAGAGTAGGTTATGGTTTAATTTGTTCTGACCAGCAGTTCCTCCAAATAGTTCAACAATTTTATCCTGAGGAAAATTAGGGAAAGAAACAGTTCCTTTCCTTTTAAAATACAAATCTGTTCCTTGGCAAGGAACTTCCCAAACTTTTCCCAATGTTTCTTGATTAAACTTAATTTTCTTCCCCCTAACTTCAGTTGTGCAAAGACCATCAGTGTTGGTAAAATTCGCACAGAATTCATCCATTGCTAAAGGAACAAGTGCATTGTTAAAAGCAAATTCAAAGAGAAATTCCATACCCTGTTCCTTTAGAATGTCTGTTAATTCATGAAATTTCACATTATTTGCCCATTCTAGATCTACGCAAAAACCTAGCACATACCGTGATTCGCTTCTTTCAACCCGTTTCTTTGAAGAAGAAGCAACAGTTCCTTTGGAAGGAACAGGAGTGATTTCTTCTTCCCCCTGAGTTTGTTCCGGGGACTCTTCTTCATCATCCTCCCCTATTAACTTCCTTCTTCGCATACTCCTTCTTGGAGATTCTAATTTTTGCTCATTAATGGGTGTTTCTTGATTTTGGTCAATTTCGAGGGTTTTGGTAGGAGAAGGAGAGTTTTCCATTTTAGAGGAGTTAGGAGTTTTCGAGGTTGGAAAAGGAGAATTTCGTGAGGTTTTTGCCATGATGTGAAGTAGGATTGGGGTTTTATTGTTTGTGAAGAGGTGTGAAGAGTTTCGTTAATGGCGAAGATGAAGAGTTTTAAGGAACATGGTTTCTAGAAAGATGAATTAAAGAGGGAAGGGGATGCATGTAACAGTGCGTCTTTGTACACGCGGGAAAAAATAAAACCAATAAAAGAAAGAGAAAAAAACGAAAAGAAGATAAAAGAGAATCAAGATTTAATTAAGTCTGATTCCTATATTTTTGGGATTTTTCGGATTTTTGGAATTTTTATGAGTTTTTAATTTTTGGAAAGAAAATAAATGCTAAGGAACTTGTGCTATAGGAACAACTAATGCTACATATCAATGTTCTTTATATCATGCAAGTTTCTTTACCTTAGGAACAGTAAGGGGAGTATTATGTGACATTTGTGAGTTGTTTAATTCCTTTGAATTCATGTTTGTGTTTTGTAACATTCTAATTTGCAATCGTCTTAGGCAATTAAACACAATTATTTTATAGCACACAAAGTCACTCAAATTAATTCAGACATGGGGCAATGAAATAGGAACAATCACTTAAACTTTATTAATCCTAACTCAAGCCTTAATTTTTCATATCTATCTCTTTGTAAAGGCTTAGTTAGTATATCAGCAATATGATTTTTAGTTTGACAAAACTCAAGTTTAATTAAACCTTTTTCAACATTTTCTTTTAGAAAGTGATGTCTGATATGTATATGTTTAACTCTGGAATGATGCACTGGATCTTTAGAAATACTGATAGCACTAGTATTATCACAATAAATAGGAACACAATCAAAGTTTATTCCATAGTCACTAAGTTGTTGTTTTATCCAAAGCATTTGAGAGCAACATGCAGCTGCTGCTACATATTCTGCTTCAGTAGTGGATAAAGCAACTGTGTTTTGTTTCTTGGTACTCCAAGAAACTAAACTATGACTAAGGAATTGTACCATACCTGAGGTGCTTTTCCTATTTACAAGATCTCCAGCATAATCTGCATCTGCATATCCTTTTAACTCAAATGTATCACTTCTTGGATAGTAGAGTCCAAGATCGTCTGTTCCTTTAAGATATCTAAGAATTCTCTTCATGACAGTTAGATGAGACTCTTTTGGATTGCTTGAAATCTAGCACACAAACCAACACTGAAAGCTATGTCTGGACGACTAGCAGTTAGATAGATACAAAAGTGAACCAATCATCATTCCTCTATATTTTGTTTGATCAACACGTGTTCCTATAGAGTCTTCATCTAATCTAGTTGAAGTTCCCATAGGAGTGTGATTTATCTTTGAGTTTTCGAGGCCATATTTCTTCAATAGTTCCTTTATGTATTTTTGTTGGTGAACAATTATTCCCTTTTCAGTTTGTTTGATTTGTAATCCAAGAAAGAAATTTAACTCACCATCATACTCATTTCAAATTCATTACTCATGAGATTTGAGAATTCTTTGCACAATGTTTCATTTGTTGCTCCGAATATGATGTCATCAACATATATTTGAACAAGTAAAATGTCAGTTCCTTTCGATTTTAGGAACAAGGTTTTATCAACCTTTCCTTTTTTTAAAATTGTTTTCTAAAAGGAACTTAGACAATCTTTCATACCAAGATCTAGGCGCTTGTTTTAACCCATAAAGAGCTTTATCAAGCTTGTAGATATGGTTTGGGAGATTACTGTTTTCAAAGCCTGAGGGTTGTTCAACATATACATCTTCATTTAGATAGCCATTTAAAAATGCACACTTAACATCCATTTGATATAATTTAAATCCCATGTAAGCAGCAAATGCAATTAAAATTCTAATGGCTTCTAATCTAGCTACAGGAGCAAAGGTTTCTTCATAGTCTATTCCTTCTTGTTGATTATAACCTTTTACTACAAGTCTAGCTTTGTTCCTGACAATGGTTCCATATTCATCTAGTTTGTTTCTAAACACCCATTTTAAGCCAATTACTTTTTGTTGTTTAGATGAAGGAACTAGATGTCATACCTTGTTTCTTTCGAACTCATTTAATTCAGCTTGCATGGCAGTAATCCAATCAGAGTCAGTTAGGGCTTCTTCATGATTTCTTGGTTCCATCATTGATAGGAATGCATGAAATGCACAAAAATTCCTTAACTGGGATCTAGGTTGCGTACCTTTAGATATGTCGCTGATTATGAGTTCCATTGGATGTGACTTTTGTAGTTTCCAAGGTTTTGGTTGAAACTCTCTTATCTCTATTATATAAGGGAAGGGGGGAGCAACGATGTCCTCTTTTGAAATGCCTATGTTGCCCCCCTTCCCTTCTAAATTACAAAAGGATTGTAAAAATCAAAATCGGCACTCAAATAAAACTATCGAAAATTAATTTACACCACTCACTCACAAATCAATTAAAAGAAGAAACTTTACAAATCACTCATACAAATGGGAAAATAACGTTGTAAAAAATCACGCAAATCACTCAAATAATCAGGAAACTTTATTAAGACTTAAAATTAACATACAAAATAAAACTAATAACCTAAAACGTCAATACATACAAAAAACATTTACAAAAATTTACTTACAAATCACTATTCTCAAGAACCATTCACAATTAATGGTGGGCCATGATAAAATATAGAGGTGTATTTGTAGTGAAATAAGAATTTAGAAGTTAGACAAGGAAAAAAATTATTTACTTTTTTATAGTGTTTCCTATATATAATAAAAATTTTACATATATTTGGACCTATCTTTTTCTATTATATAATAGCGATTAATTATCAAGGTAAAAAGGTTTATGTAAAATATCATTCAAGAATTAAAGTACAACATATCCCTATTATATAAGAGAAGGGCCCGAGTAGGGATGGCAATTGGGCGGGGCGGATGCGGAGGATGGTACCTCCACACCTGCACCCGCATAAAATTCTAATCCCCATCCCCGCCCCACCACCCATTGCGGAGGAAAATTTGATACCCATCCGCGCCCCACCATGTACGTATTTATACCCATCCCCGCCCACCACCCACATGGGTACCCGCACCCGCTTCATATCCGCGTCGTACCCACTTCACCCCCACCCCCACCACCCACATGGGTATCCGCACCCGCTTCTTACCTGCGTCATATCCACATATTTATATTTTTCAAGATAAAATAATAAATAATATAAGTATATCAATAGAATTTTAATCATATATATGTGGGGCGGGCGGAGGCGGGGCAGGGTGGGCGGAGATGGGGCGGGGCGGGTGGGGATGGGGCGGGACGGGCGAGGATGGGATGGGGATATCATAAAATCCATACCCGCTCCACCACCTATTGCGGGTAGAATTTTAATCCCCATCCTCGCCTCATCCCCGCCCCACTTGGGCGGGGATGGAGCGGGTCCCCTACTTGACCCGCCCCACTGCCATCCCTAAGATGGGGGGAGATATGTTGTCCCCAAATAAAGAGACTATATATGTTACCCCCTTTCCATTCTTAATTACAAATCAAATGGGGCTTCAAACAAAAAGACCAAAAATATAATTATAACAATCACTCACAAACTACTACCTATGAAAAAATTGACTTCAAATCAAAGTGTCCACTTTCTTTACAATTTATGAAGTACTGTACTTAATTAAAAAATCAATTAAAAAATTATAATATTATAAATTATAAATAAATTCAATAAAATTTCTATTTTGTTCATAGAATTTAACTTTGAAAAGTAAAAAAAAAAAAAAAAAAAAATTGGTGAGAGACTTAAGTGACATAAACTAAACCAATCAAATTTTGCAACTAAAACCAATTATACTTCGTATGTCTAATGTTCAAATTTTGACTCTTATGCCGAAGAAAATCGAGTTTCTGTTTTGAAAAAAAAAAATTCAAGCACGCATCGCGTGCAAAAAAATCTAGTAGGAACATGTTGTTCCTCATGAGTTCCTTGAGTAGATGAGGAACTATGATCAGTTGTTCCTCTGTTAGCCTCGGTAGACTCTGTTCCTTCAACTTGAGGAACAGAGCATCTTCTCCTCCTTGAGGAACAGGAACATCATGATGTATTATTCAATTCTCGTTCCTTTCCTCTTTACTTCTTCTTCTTCTTTGAATCTGCATTTTTCTCACTTGGTTGTACCAACCCATCTCATAGTCATCAACCTGTATGCTTGGATTGTATTTGTCAGATTCATCAAAGATTACGTGAATACTTTCTTCAACACACATAGTTCTCTTGTTATATACTCTATAAGCTTTACTATGTGAGAGTATCCTAAAAATTTGCTTCATCACTCCTTGCATCAAATTTTCCAAGATTATCTTTTCCATTATTATGCACATAACATTTGCACCAAATGTTCTAAAATAGTGATATTTGGTTTCTTTCCAAATAAAGTTCATAAGGAGTTTTTTAATGATAGGTCTATCATGGCACGATTAATTATGTGACAAGCAGTATTAACAGCTTCAGCCCAAAAGTTCCTTGGAAGTTCACTAGCAATTAACATGGTTCTAGACATTTCCTCCAAAGTTCTATTTTTCCTTTCTACAACACCATTTTGTTGTGGTGTTCTAGGGGCAGAAAAATTATGATCTAGGCCATTATCTCTGCTTAAGTCATCAAATTTATAATTTTCGAATTCTTGCCATGATCTGATCTAATGTGCATTATTTTATGACCACTTAAGTGTTTGAACTCTTTTAGCAAAGACAAGGAACTCATCATAAGTTTCATCTTTACTAGGAGAAAAATAACCCAAGTATACCTAGAGTAGTCATCTACAATCACAAGTACATACCTCTTTCCACTTCTGCTTTGAATTCTCATGGTCCACATAAGTCCATATGAATTAATTCTAATGGTTTAGTGGTACTTACAATCGTTTTAGATTTGAAAGAGGATCTTACTTGGTTACCTCGTGCACATGCATCACAAACTTGATCAATATGAAATTTTATGGATGGTAATCCTAAAACAAGATCTTTTGATCTAAGTTTCTCAAGTAATGAAAAGCTAGCATGTCCTAGACGCTTGTGCCAAAGAAGTGAATCATCTTCAATAACACTAAGACAAGTTAAATTGATTTGAGGAACAAGGTCTAGATCCACAATGTATGTGTTCCCTTTCCTTGTTCCTTCCAAGATAACCTTCTTAGTTTTAATGTTGATGATCAAGCATTTTTCTTTATCAAATTTTACAGTATTTCCTTGTCACAGAATTGAGAAATGCTTAATAGATTATGTTTTAGACCTTCAACTAAAAATACATTTTCAATGGAGTGTAATGGTGACTTACCAACCTTACCCATGCAACTATGTTACCTTTCTTATTTCACCAAATGTTACACTCCACCTTCATAGGTTGTGAGTGAGAGAAACTTGTTTTGTCTCCTGTCATGTGCTTGGAACAACCACTATCGAGATACCATGTGTTGTTCCCCCTCACTCCAACCTGCAAAAATCAACTAGTTGTTAGTTGTAGGAACCCCTCTTTCGTGGGTTCCTGTTCTTGACTAGGATTTGTTTTGACAACCCATTTTTCTTACTTATTTCACATTTTTCCCAATCATCTCAGATTTTAGTTGACATTGATTTATGTAATGACCTACCTTGCCACAATACATACATAAATTGTCACTAGGTAGATCAACATATTTCTTTGTCTTGTTCCTTTTCTTGTAGTTTTCAAAACCAAGACCTTCCTTTTCTTGGTCTGTGGTTTCTCAATCCACTTAGGAACTCATGATTTTGCCTCTGTTCCTTGCGACAACCAGTTCCTTTTTAAGATTCAGATCTGTTCCTTTAAAAATTTTTTCTTTATTCAATTTTTCAATCTCAGATCTGTATCCTTTCAAAGGGTTGATCTTATATCAAAGGAACTCAGAACAGGGACAAACTCCTTCAAGTGTGAAATCTCTAAATTAATTAGATAATTTTCATTTTTCAAACTTTCATAATATTCTTTGATTTTTAAGTTTTTATCAAATAAATCAAAGAATCTTGTTTCAACATCTTTCTCATTTTCTTAAGCCATTCTATGTGTTCCTTGCAACCTTTAAGGCTTGTTCCGTTTGTTCACGTTTTTCACGTTCATCTCTACATTCAAGAATTGCATCATAAAGAAGATCATATATTTCAGCCTAGTTTTACCATCTAAGTCTGACTCAAGCCATGTTGACTTACCTCAACTTTTCTTCATCTTCTTTTTCGTCATGTTTGCCATGAGGCAAAGGTTTGCTGTTTCTTCAGTTGGTTGTTCCTCTTCTTCTTCCGTCTCTGAATCTCCCCAAGCAGCTATCATAGCTTTGCGCACTTTGCCTTAGAGAAAGGTGCTTTGATTCTTTGTTCCTTTCAGCAAAGCGTTCCTTGTTCCTTTCTTTGGTTTTGTCATTTTCCCAAAGAGGACATTCCTTGATGAAGTGATCTGTACTACCACATTTATGACAAGCAGCTTTGTTAGAAAATTTCTTAGTTTTACCTTTGAAGTTTCCATTCTTCATGTTCCTGAACATCTTTCGAAATTTTCGAACCATGAGGGCTGCTTCTTCTTCTTCTGAGTCCGAATCATCTTCATCATCTGCTTTGAGAGCAATTGATTTTGATTTGGAGCTTTCACCATATTCAGTATCAAGGTGAAGCTCATGAGTCATAAGTGACCCTGCCAGCTGTTCTAAGTTGAACTTAGTGAAGTCTTTTGTTTCTTGAAGAGCAGTGACTTTAGCCATCCATCTGTCCTTAGGAAGACTCCTAAGAACCTTTCGAACCTGTTCCTCAGATGAAATAAACTTTCCAAGAGAAGCCAACTCATTAATAATGTTAGTAAAACGAGTAAACATGTCTCGGATGCTTTCTTAGATTTCATGCAGAACAGTTCATATTGATTCATAAGTAAATCAATTTTGATCTTTTAACTTCATTAGTTCCTTCTGGGTTACTTCTAGTAAATCCCATATTTGCTTTGCGGATTTGCATCCCATGATCCTATTATGTTCATGGGGTCCAAGTCCACAATGCAACAGTTTAATAGCCATGGCATTTACTTCCATTTTTTCAAAATCAGATTTGTCATAATCAGAGAGGGGTTTTAGAGTTACCTCATTTTTGTCATTTGTAGTTGTGACTTCGAAATCACCAACTTCAATGACTCTCCATACCTGATAGTTTTCAGCCTTGATGAATATCTCCATGCGGTTCTTCCAATAGTTGTAGTACTTCCCATTGAACATAGGAGGCCTTTGAGTGGAATAACCTTCTCAAGTTTCTCGGTGGTATTCATTGTTCCTTGGATCTTTTCTCAATAGGGTTTCCTATCTTCGTGAGTTCTAGCTCTGATACCAATTGTTATTTCCCTAGGAACACTACAAGAGGGGGGTGAATTGTAGGTGTAGAAATAAACGTAACTTTTTGCGGAAATTAAAACTTAAACGAATAAACAAGCTAAGGAACACAAGGGATTTTTACGAGGAAAAACTTCTTGGGCCCAACAAGAAGAAACAACCTCGACCACTAGGGATTTTAAACTCAACTCTTTCACTAATTAGGCCAAACAACTTGTTACAACCTAATTCTAACTCGAGCCACACCTTGAGTTCCTAAACTCAAGTTCCTGAGCCACTGTTCCCTTAACAGCAGTTCCTCTCAACTTCACTCGAAGTTTTCTCACTCATACAAGCTTACTCAAAGCCTTCTCTCTTACAGAACTTCACTCAAAGTTCCCTTACCCCAAAAACCAAAATACAATTGATCGAAATAAGCTTAGTGGAATTAGAGTAAGAAGGCAAAGAACAAATGGCTATTATGAGAGAATGAAGGCACTGACACTTAATTAGTTAAACTCACTTAATTACTTAGTCAGACACGATTTGGAACTTATCTAGACTTCAATATTTATAGTGAAACATAAGAACGTGGGATTAAATCGAGTTCATGTTAATCCATTACCCATGATGTTCCTTCCCCTAAGGAACACGTTTCTACATATCGCCATGATCCCATGATCTCTTTGAACGTGGATATGTTTTAGCCACTCTCCTAAAGATAGGAGTTCCTTGAGCTTTATCCGAAAATCAGTTATTTAAAAAATTTTAAAACTGAATTTTAATCTTTAAGAAAATATATATTTTAAATAAAATCTTCTAAAAACCGGATATTATTTTCTTTTTTTCGAAAACAAAATCTTTTCAAAAGATTTTCTTTTAAAACTGATTTTTACTTTAAATATAAAACTTTCCTATATTTAGGCATGACTTACTCAATTATAATAACCGTTATACTGCTTCAAGCCTAAGTCTAGTTCCTTTTACATGTTAAGTTCCTTTAACAGATTCGTATAGTGCCATTTAGTTTGTTCCTCACAAAGGAACAAACTCTCATTCTCAAATATGATTACCAATGTTCCTTACCATCTTTACTTGTTCCTTTTACAATGGAACTAGAAAATAAAATGCCTTGCTTTTATTCTTCTTGATCCAATGCTGCTCCAGTATCACTTTTGAGAAACATCTTCACTTAGCCTTCGAAATCCTTACTTGACTTCTTTCTTGACTTAGTATTCTCTTTATTCCTTTCAATGATACCTTAGAAAATCATACACTTAAATAACTCATTAGTTCACTACTTAGTTTGCATCTTTGTTTCTTTGTCATCATCAAAACTAGGGTTCAACACAACTTTTTCCTCAGAAAGGTGTACTTTAGCCCACATAATCCTCTAACCCATGTACTTTACTTTCATAAACGTGCGTCACTTGTATGGCTAGGATGAAGCCACGTGTCATCTTGGCAGCCCTTGATTTTTAGGCTACAACAAGGGTTGTTTTTGTGAACAATTGGAGTTACTCGTATGAATATATGAGGTTACTCGTATTGATATAGTTACTTTCATAAACATTTGGCGTTACTCGTATGAATAAATGAGGTTACTGATATGAATAAATAAGATTACTCATAATATTTCTAGGTTACTCATATAATTAGAACAGGTTACTCATATGATTAAATTGGATTACTTATATGATTAAAATGGGTTACTCATAGGATTAAACAAGGTTATGTGTAACAATAGAGAGGGGTTACTTATTTAAATAAAATGGGTTACTTATATGATTAAATGGGGTTATTTATATGATTAAATGGGGTTACTTATTGTATTCTCTAACTCTTCTCGGTTAATAATTCATCAACATTCTACACAACACCATGCCCTTAACCAATACCACACTCCAACAGCATAAAAATCACAACCACTCTAGCCACCCCTTAGATTCTCTCTCCTTCGGATTCATTTCAACTAATGGAGAAGTGTAATATCCTCAAGTTTTAATATTATTTAAATAGTAACTAATCTTAATTATTAAATTAAAAGTAATTCAAATTTAGTAATTAAAAATCACTAAGTTAATGTTAAGTATTTTGCTTAATAATTTATGGTTAATGAAGTGTATAAATTAAATTACTAAAGTCTTGTAGTCAACCTTGCAAGAAATTTGGGTGTAATACTAAATGTTAATAACAAAATTCTGATGGCCCAATGCCCTATTCTAGGAGCTCAAACAAGTAAAAGAAACTCAAATCAGAATTTGAGCTTGAAAGCTCCAAAGAAAATAAGAAAGATAAAAGGAGGAAACCCCCTAAGGAGAACCATGGTCAACCGACCACCTCCCCCTACTCCCTCCTTGTTCCCTACACTACCTCCCCTATGATGAACCACCATTCATCATCTACCACCATTTTTGTCTCCAGAAACTTGTCTATAAATACCCAGGGGAACTAAGCTTGGAAATCAGAAATTCAAACCACGAAAAAAATCACAAAATTTCTTCTCCTCTCCCTCCTCCTCTTCTCGGCACCACCGAGCTACCACCACTATGCGCACCACCTTTTGCGCACCACCCACTGACCGACGAAATTACGTCAGTCGCTCGCCGGCGACCCACGCCGTAACCGCAGCCCTTTGCTACTCTCTTTCCTCTTTTCTTCTCCCACTCCTCTATTTTCGTTGCTTGCTCACTGTTGCTGCCGTGGCTTGGACATGCGTGTTGCACCGACGAATGTTGTCGACCTCCCATATTGCCGCCTGCAAGTCAACTGGACGTGATAGTTGCCGGAGCTCCTCCTGGTCCTTGATGTGTCGTCCTTGCTCTAAGTAGTAGAGGTAGAGGAAACCCACCCATTTATAAATTAGTTTTCCCCCCTTTAAATTCAGAACTTTAGCTTTAAAGTTAGCCCAAGTTCACTATTGTAAACTGGTTAGATTAGGCCCAAATTTATTTAGTTAAACCAATTCAATGGTTGCATGTTTATTAATTGGGATCAGATCTAACTTTTTATAGTGTTAGTTAAGCTACTTAATATTAGATGGGCAAATGGAGTTAACTTAAAGCTGATTTAGTACTTTATTAAGCCATGTTAGTTGAATTTATTAAGTTAAACATAATTGTTAGATGGGTCTAGAAACTAATTTGTTAAGTTAAGTCATCTAACTTAATTTAGTTGCTTTGTTATATTGGGCTAAAACGGATTGTTTTGTTGGATTTATTTTAATCACTTGGTTTGGATTAAACCTTTAACTAGTTGGGTTAATAATTATGTTAAAGATTAGTTAAAAATGTTATGTTAAACCAATTACCTTCTAGTTCTTATAATATGAAATTTATAATTAAATACTAGGAACACTTCAGTTTGCAAAATAACTTTATATATAGTTCATAAATATCATAATATATTAGTGGTCATTAGGTTAATGATAATAACTTATGGGTAATTAGGCAAGGAATATTTGTAGTAGGCACTTTCCTAATATAGTCACTTATAATTTTAATAAGTAACTCACTCTTATGAATGTAACTATTAATTTATAAGCTCATAATATAGTAATATGACTAAAGGATAAATAATACTTCTAATTTGATTTCAAAATATGTTTATGAACAAGTATATAAAAGATTCCTATGAGCTATTATGTCAAAATATATATATATATATATATATATATATATATATATATATATATATATATATATATATATATATATATAATAATAATAATGTACATATTGTGTAATATATATATATATATGTATGTATATATGTATGTATGTATGTATGTATATATATGTATATATATATCCAATTAGTCACGAGAACGTTAAATAAGTTACGACCACATAACTTATAAAATAAGAATCGTTCTTAAAGAGCACTAACACAAATGTTTTCTATTTAATTATTAACTTATAAAATACTTGTACTGAAATTAAAAGAACTCGTTCCTCGGAGCTCAGTAAGGACGATATCAAGGACATAAAAAGGGGATTATCATACTGCAATTGAGGTAACAACTACTGCTAGTACCCGCAATTCCTTTGAAATGCGTTTTATAATATGCTACTAAGATGATGATTTATGAACATGTGTTACTGAGTTGCAGGATTATTATTACATGTTTTGATTACGTATCCTAAGATTTATATGATTCTAAAAGACTGAAAGATACGAGTTACAGAAGCATACTGGTCACTGAAAATGATACTGTGTATGCGATGTTAATGGAGGTAACTGAGTTACTGAAGTACATTGATCATTGTTCAAGTAAAAGAAACGTAACATGATAAACTAAAGTGAAAGAACTGGTTAGTTGTACCTACTGACTAACTGAAGGTCGTGCACGTACCGTACTGTTTACTGAGGCACTGGCCCGCTACTGTTTACTGGGGCACTAGCCCACTACTGTTTACTAGTGTAGGGTTATTCCCGGGGCCAAGGCCCTTGCACAGTGGTGCATACACATACTGGGAGATGTCCCAGCACTGACTAATGTACATCAACCAGAGTAAAAACTGATAAAATGGAATCATGGAATATTAAAGTGAAGTTGAATGAATATTGCTTTCATAAATTTTTTAATTGTTCTATCCTTCTATTTGCAAATAAAATGAATTGAAATGGATTTACATTGCTAGAGTAGCTTGTTACTGAGCCTCGGCTCATAACGTTTTGTATTTATGTTTTAGGTACTGCTGGGGACGATGGTACTGCGTAGTGGCAAGGATTACCACCTTATTAAATCATCTAGTAATAGTAACTGGTAAGGTTAACTTATCTAGAATGTAAGATCATATACTTTAACATAAGTTATCACTGTTATATCAAGTATCGTTAACGTTCTTTGTTTTAATATACACTAGGGGAAAAAAAGGAAGGGCTGCGCTGGAAGGGCTGCTTTTTCTTCAAAACGCAGCCCTTCTTTCTTGTAGTGCTGCGGTTTTGTAGAAAACCGCAATCCTTTACAAGAAGGGTTGCGCTTGACTAAAACACGCAGCCCTTCTTACATAGAAAGGGCTGCGTTTTTTAGTCAAGCGCAACCCTTTTTAGTGAAGGGTTGCACTTGTAAAAAAACGCAGCCCTTCTGTTACGAAGGGCTGCGCTATTTTTGACGAGCGCAACCCTTCCTTATCTTTTTTTTTATTAAATAATGCGCGCGTGTACAGTATACCCAAGCTAGCATTTCTATTTCCCCCCCATAGAGAAATTTTACGAGCGAGATAAATACCTAATTCGAGTGCACCACCACCTGCCCCACCACCACCTTGCGCATCACATTGAACCACCACCTTGCTCCACCACCACGACCACGCATCGCACCACATTGCTCCACCATCACGACCACGCACCACATTGATCCACCACCACTGCTGCCCACCACCTTGCTCCATTCTCTCCTCCATTAATTTGAGTGGGTTTGCGCACCACCAGTGCTCCACCACCACCTTGCGCACCACCCACCAGGTGCAGCCGCGACCTCTACCATCACCACTACCTTTCTCTTATCTTCTCTTCTTTTCTCTTCTCTTCTCCACCATTTCAGTGGTTTAGGGTGTGGAGCTCCTCCACCACTACGCAACGCCACCACCCACAAGCGGCAACAAGATTAAGTATGAATTAATCTTGTTTTTAAGTTACTTTTGTTTTTCTTAATTGAATTAAATGATTAATGTGCAATGTGGGTTTTGTTAATTGTAGGAAGAAGAGGCTAAGGAAGGCAAATAAAGTTCCAACTATTTCTTCTCTCTTCATTGCTCGTGTTAAGAGGTAACTAGTTTAATTTCGTTGTCTTTTTTGTTTGATTTAATTTGATAATGTGACAAAGTTGTCATGTGCTTCAAATTGATTAAGTTATGATAATTTATTGATGTATATATGTATTTTTTATAATGTATGTATATTTCTAGATATGAGATTGTATGAAAACGCAATGTAATTTATCTATGAAATCTATAAGTTGTTTGAATCATCATCATATGCCTAGATACCCGTTTAAGACTTACTCATTGAATAGTCCCCGATTTGGGACTGTTCTTGGACGTTTGATCTCACTTAGGTGGTGAATGTGTGTCTTTTTTTCAATTCTGAGGAAATTCTTGACTTATCGTTTCTTTACATTGTTCTCTGGGTACATATGTAGATAAGCAATTATCTACATTGTGTACTTGGAGAACTGTAGGGAAATGCTGCCGGATTTTCCTTAGAATTGAAAAGTTGGCATATATTCACTAGTGAGATTAGAGTCCAAGGATGGGTTAGGTTGGAGTGATAAGGACCTTCGTGCATGCATACAATTGAACATGTCACTATCTTAGCTTGTTATACGTGTGTGATTTGAATATGTGAGTGTATGTACTTTAATAATGATTGATGCATTATAATGAATGTTGTGTTTAATTATTAGAGGTGGTCTTCTTGAATGAGATGGATCGTACTTGGATGTATGGTAGTCGTGAATCGATTGAGTTTGTGAATGGGTCTCGGAATTCTGTAAATGCATTAGAATATCAAACATCCTCTGGAGCAGTCGACTTTTATTGTCCTTGTTTGATTGTAGAAATGTGAGCAAGGTTAGTAGTATACATGTGGTTAGGGAGCATGTCTTTCGCCGTGGGTTTAGGCTTCAATACCACGTATGGTTTGGCATGGTGAGCAGGGGAGGTATATAGGAAGCTCTGGAGTAAAGAATGATGTATGTGAAGAAAAAAGAAGGATGATGATTAGGGGATGAGAATTTGGATGATGAATTTGGAGATGATGATAGGGATCGGTAGACGAGATGATACACGAGGTTGAAGATCAGTCGTGTAGACGACCTCGTATTTTTGAGTCTATGTCTAGGCTCTGAAAAGCCGTTGTATCCAGGTTGTACAAAGTACACCAAACTTTCCGCGGTGGTAACACTGTTCAACATTAAGTCGAACGCTGGTTGGACGGACTCTAGTTTCACATCGTTGTTGGAAGTTTTAGCTGAGATGCTCCCTGATGGAAATGAACTGCCAAAGTCGTACTATTATGCGAAGAAGCTGATGTGTCCTTTGGTTTAGAGTACGAGCGGATACATGCTTGTCCTAAGATTGTGTGCTTTATCGTAATGAGTATGAGCATTTACATGAGTGTCCACGTTGTGGATTGTCGAGGTACAAGCGTGAAGGAGCTGGAGGTAGTGAAGGACCACCAGCAAGGTGTTGTGGTATCTACACCATAATACCTAGATTTAAGCGCATGTTCTCAATTAAAAGGAGATGCGAAGAATTTGAGGTGGCATGCAGATCGTAGGAAGAAAGACGGTCTGCTCAAGCATCCGGCTGATTCTCCTGAGTGGAAAACTATCACAGGGTGCATAAGTCATTTGGTAATGAGGATAGGAATCTGAGGCTTGGATTATGTACGGATGGCATGAACCCTTTTGGCAATCTCAGCTCGCAGCATAGTCATGGCCAGTAGTTTTAGTGGTTTAAACTTGCCTGCTTGGTTGTGCATGAAACGCAACTACATGATGCTGTTGCTTCTTATATCGGGGCCCAAACAACCTGGAAATGACATAGATGTGTACCTCTAGCCGCTTGTTGAAGATTTACAGAAGATGTGGAACGAAGGAGTGTTAGTATTTGATGCGTATGCTAATGAGAGTTCACTCTGCGTGCCATGCTTTTTTGTACTATGAACGATTATCCAGCTTATGGGAACTTATCTGGGTATAAGCCTAAAGGAAAACAACCTTCCCGATTTGTTTAATGACATGAAATCTACACACCTTAAGGGCTGCAAACATGTGTATATGCGCACACGAAGGCTCCTCAGCCGCGACCATCCCTATCGGTTTAAGAAGAAGGCATTCGATGGGACGGTTGAAGAAGAAGTTGCTCATAGACCATTAACTGGTACTGAAGTTTATAATCAGGTGAAGGGCATTGAAACAGTCTTTGGTAAACCTGCTAATGAGGTTGATCGACCTACAGGATTATGGAAAAAGGAGTCCATTTTTTTGGAAACTCCCATATTGGAAAGATCTAAAGGTCATACATTGTTTGGATGTCATGCACATAGAGAAGAATGTTTGTGAAGCTATTCTCGCGACACTTATGAATATTTTGCGCAAGACAAAAGATGTTAAGGCGTCACGACTTTAGTTGGAAAAACAGGGGCTTCGACCAGAGTTATGGGCTCAGAAAAGGGACGGAAGGAAGAAGAAAATAGCGGAGGAAAGGGTTGATGATGAAACTCAGAAAAGTAAAAAGAAGGTGGAGGATGCGGAGAATAATTATTTGCCACCAGCTTGCTACACGATGTCGCGTGCAGAGGAACGGATTTTTTGCGAGTCATTGTATAGCATTAAGGTCCCAACTGGCTACTCATCGACCCCCTTTTTACCTATCCAGAAAATAGTGTGGAAGATGATGTGAATATGTCGGAGAACTATATGTGTGTAGATCACACGGAAGGGATACATGTACTTTAGGATCCTAAGAAACGGCGGAAGGTCAATAAATCATGAGACATAAACTCAGGTCTGTGTAATTTCTCCAATTTGTAACTATTGTGTAGATTTTTAAGCCTATTTTTGCCTTTTCGCACCGAAATCGTACTTATCGAGTCATTTAACCCCAAATTCTCTTTGAACATGCTTATATGAGGTATAATGTAACTATTGTGTAGAGTTATAGGCTTGCATTTGTTGTTGGTTGCATTTCGAGAACGAAAAGGGCATATTGGGCCTATTTTTGCCTTTTCGCTCCCAAATCGTACTTATCGAGTCATTTAACCCCAAATTCTCTTTGAACATGCTTATATGAGGTATAATGTAACTATTGTGTAGAGTTATAGGCTTGCATTTATTGTTGGTTGCATTTCGTAAAAATAAATTTGATTTTAGGCCTATTTTTAGGCTTTGCACAGCACACCTCCCCTCCCCCCACTACTGCCCTCCCCTCCCCACACCCCACCCCACTTCCTTGCACCCCTCCCCTCCCCTGCACCCTGCCCACTACACAGCCACCTCCACTCCCCTCCCCTCCCTGCCCCTGCACACAGCCCCATCCCCTCTCCTCCCCTCCCCACTGTTGCTTCCCCTGCACACAGCCTCCTCCCTTCCCCTCCCTACCCCTGCACACAGCCCCCTCCCCTCCCCACTGTTGCTTCCCCTGCACACAGCCTCCTCCCCTCCCCTCCCTGCCCTGCACACAGCCCCCTCCCTCCTCTCCCCTCCCCACTGTTGCTGCCCCTGCACACAGCCCCTCCCCTCCTCTCCCCTCCCACTGCTGCTGCCCTTGCACACAGCCCTATCCCCTCCCCTCCCTGCCCCTGTACACAACACACTGTACAACCCCCTCCCCTCCCTTCCCCTACACACAGCCCACTGCACAGTCCCCTCCCCTCCCTATTGTTGCTGCCCCTACACAGCCCCTCCCCTCCCACTGCTGCCCTCACACAGCCCCTCCCCTCCCCACTACTGTTGCCCCGCACACAGCCCCTTCCTCCCCTCCCTGCCCCTCCCCTCCCTTCCCCTCCCTGCCCCTGCACACAACCCCTACACACACATTCCCCTCCCTGCCCATGCACACAACCCCCTGTACACAGCCCCCTCCCCTTCCTACGGCTGCTGCACACCTTCCCCTCCCCACTGTTGCTGCACACCCTCCCTTCCCATCCTCCACTGCCCTGCTACACAACCCCCTCCCCTCAATGTGAATTTTAATTTTTTTTATTAATGCGTATATTTGTACAATTTCAGGGACATGGCGGAGGTGCATATGGATACGAGTGCGGAACAGACTACCGAGGATGGGTCTTTCGATATGAGAAAGGAACAGGGTAAATTGGTTCGAACTCGCCATGAAGAAATAGATGCACAAATGCCTAGGAAGTCATTGGCAACGAAAAAGAGAAAAGGAAGGGTATCTACAAAGTCACTAGGGAAACACACCCTAATGACTTTGGAGTACGATCATTTGGGGCAACCTTGTGGAAAATGGCGTCAAAAGTATGCCATGCAAGTTGGCATTTGCATGCATAAACTCTCCATTCTCCACTCATGGAAAGAGGTGCCCGAGACTTTGATGAAGTGTATTTCGGAAGATACTATGGTAAGCTTCGCGTACAATAACGTTTAGATTCTTAATTATTTAGTTAAATATATGTGTAATATTTACTAATTTGTGAACTACGTTTTTTGTAGAATCAATTCAATATCGAAGATGATGAAGCCAAGAAGAATGTGTTTCTATCCGCGGTTGGCCAGAGATTCAGAGATTTCAAGGCTAAGTTAGTGTCTGGGTGGATCACTAAGCGGAGAAAAGTAGTGGGTACAAAGAAGAAGAACATCTACGGCGGAGAAACACAAGCCGGTTCTGAGGCTTCACCGGACACATCATCTGCACCCTCCAAGTTACCATATCATATATGGAGGAATATCAAACCTGAAGACTGGGAAGCATTTGTTGCCAAAAAAACAACCCCATAAGCTATTGTAAGAATATTTTATTAAGACTTAATACACTTAGATCCAGTATTATTGTATAACGCCATACCTAATAACCTTTGTTTATAATTGTGTGTTTTAGGCAACTCGTGAGAAAACTAGCGCGAGTGCAAAAGCTAGGAAGTATTATCATCATCTGGGTGCTCACTCGTACGGTCAGGCAAGAGATAAGTGGATGTTCAGCCATTACCCCACGATAGGGTCGACAACAGCAACGAGGACTAGCTCAACGACGATAGTAGCACAGCCTCGGCAACCAGATAGAGTCCTCGATTGGTGGTGTTCGATGCATGGGGTTGACAAAAAGGGACAAAGATTCTTGCCTGATCCCGGAACACAACAGATATCCAACGCCATTGTAAGTACAGATTATATTGTTATATAAGGTATATATAATATAACTTGTGCGCTCACGAGCATTTCTCTCTTATCCTTATGTAGATTGACTTCAAGGAAAAGGAGGCAACTGGTGAGTTCACTCCTAAAGGACACATTGATGCATTGCACGAGACTTTAGGATGGGACCACTATGGACGTGTGAGGGGTGTACGAGGTTTTGCCTCGGGTTGAGAAAGGTATATGCTGATCAATACACTACAACGACAAAATCGAGTTCAAGTAGTGTGAATTCGGCAGCTTCAGTAGATGTGGAGGCTATGAAAGCTGCAATTCGGGAGGAGCTCAGAGAGGAGATGACACGGAATTTCAACGCCATTTTGGAGCAAATGGGTTTACCGACTTTTGGTGCATTCAAGAAGGGTAGTGTTATTACACCTAGGCAGCCTGATCCAGTTGTAGTACCGGAGTTGAAGGTAATCACTTAATCCCTTTGTTTTGTTAAACAACTATTGTTCTTAAATGCATGAAATTATTACTATATATATTTTGTTTCATAGACTAACTATAAATAGAGTTTTTTTTTTAAAGGAAGAGACACCATGTGAACTATTAGCTCGAGGAGATGGTTATGCTAGTTTCATTCTCGTAGCGTATGGCCATGCACAACCCCCTAGTGACCGGGTACGATTGCACAACCAGTCAGGGGATGATATTCACTATGTGCTCAGCGTCAATGGGATTGTGTCTGGTTTCGAAGAGTTACCTCTTCCGTTGCCGAAGCCAGAAGTTTGTCTACATTCACTGAGTGATGCCCTTGGCAGTTATGTTCTATGGCCGCGTGCATTGGTACGGTTTTCAGATGAAGTACAATGATTAACATAACATAACAATATATATATATATATATATATATATATTATATATATATAATAATATAATATATATATATATATATATATATTATATATAATAATATATATAATATATATAAATATTATATATATATAATATAAATATAATATATATATATATAATTATATTATTATATAATATATATATATATATATATATATTCATATACATATGCCTTAAGTAGTTTTCAATTCAACTTCTATAATAAGTAAGTTTTCTTTTAATCAATATGATTTCTCGGGTTATTATACAATGAAGTGATTGCATCTAGTAATGAGCCAATGTTTGGTTAGTTATGTCGAAACATAATACGAGATGACAGTTGCTTACAAAACAAAATCGAATTGAAAGAGTATCTCGGTATGAGTTTCAAAGCATCTTCTCGTATTGGATATAAGATCATTCTTGTTCCTTATATTGAAAAGTATGCTTCTTAAACTCACTTTAGTTTTATTATTCGATAATTAAAGTGACCTATTAGTTGTTCTACGATTTAATAATTATATTTTATTGTTGTAGGGCTCATTGGATACTGCTTGCGATATGTTTGTCACGTAACGAAGTCTACCACTTTGATTCTTTGCATAAACAACCACCACAGTCCTTACTAATCAAATCATTGTTAAATAGGTAGCCTCATCGAAACTCAATATATGCGCACTTATTAATATTAATGTACATCTAATCTTATAATAATGTATTGATGTAGTGTGGTGAAGGATGTTAGTGCAACAGGACTTCGAGCATCAAAATCTCCATTTTGGAAATCAATCGAGGTAACATGACTAATTTTTTTGTCCTTATATAGAAACACATACTACACATCTAACATGAATGTCATTGGATGCATCCTTTGGTGAACATTTAGTGTCTGCAACAACAAGATGGACTTGCATGTGACTATTACGTCTTGAGGTACATGTTCGATATCGTCAACCGTTGCACTAAAGTTGATGATCTTCAAAAGGTATGTAACTTATTAGTATATGTTAGTTTAGGCCTAATTTTTCCTTTTACGCTTCCAAATCGTATTTATCGATTCATTTAACCCCAAATTCCTTTTGAACATGATAATATGAGGCATAATGTAACTATTGTGTAGATTTTTAGGTTTGCAATTGTTGTTTATTGCATTTCGGGAACGAAAATGTCAATCTAGGCCTAGTTTTGCCTTTTTGCTCCCAAATTTATCGAGTCATTTAACCCCAAATTCTCTTTGAACATGTTTATATGAGGTAAAATGTAACTATTGTGGAGAGTTATAGGCTTGCATTTGTTGTTTGTTGCATTTCGGGAACGAAAAGGTCAATTTAGGCCTATTTTTGCCTTTTCGCGCCCAAATCATACTTGTCGAGTCATTTAACCCCAAATTCTCTTTGAACATGATTATATGAGGTATAATGTAACTATTGTGTAGATTCTTAGGCTTGTATTTGTTGTTGGTTGTATATCGGGAACATAAATGTGATGTTAGGCCTATTTATGCCTTTTCGCGTCCAATTCATTTCTCGAGTCATTTAACTCCATTTTCTTTTTGAATATGATAAAATGAGATATAATATAACTAGTGTGTAGAGTTTTAGGCTTGCATTTGTTTTTGATTGAATTTCAGGAAGGTATATGTCATTTTTAGAACTACTAACTATGGTAAATGATTGAATTCTTATATAATGTGTTTATTCCTTGGTTGTTTTGCAATGTTTATAAGAATAACACACCACGTTTGAGGGCCTTCACCAAAGAAGAAATAGATGAAGTTCGGGATAAGTTGGCGTCCCACATTACCGATGATTGCTTATGATACATTTTAGCCCGAATCTACTAGTTGTATCAATTCTATGTACACTTTTTACATTATTAAATATATTTAAAGTTAATTATTACTTTCAAAAACTTGTCATATATTATTGCAATTTCATCGGGGTTTTTTTGTGTCGAAGGGAGGTTTTGGGTGGGGAGTGGGGTGGTAGGGGCTGCTGGGTGGAGGGGTTGGCAGAGGGTGGGATAGGGATGGGGTGCAGGGGAGTGAAGGGGGTGGGCTGGGTAGGGGCGGGGCAGGGGAAGTGCAGGGGTGGGTAGGGGTGGGCTGGGGGTGGGGTGTGCAGGGGGGGGGCAAGGGTGTGGCTAGGGTGTGCAGGGCTGCTGGCAGGGATGGCAGGGGGAGTTTAGGGGTGGAGAGGGTATGTAGGGGCGAGCCTTGGTGTGGGTAGGGTGGGCAGGCAGGGTGTGGGCAGGGGTGGGAAGGGGTGCTGGCTGGGGTGGGCAGGGGGTTGGCTGAGGTAGGCAGGGGGTGGGCAGGGCTGTGGGAAGGGCTGGGTGTAGGGGTTGGGCAGGGGGTGGGTTGGGGTGGGCAGGGGGCTGTGGGGGTGGGCTACTGGCTGGGGTGGGCAGGGAGGGAGTGCAGGGTGTGGGGGGGCTGCTGGCATCAGATTTATTTTTTTAAAAAAAAACATTAAATACGAAGGGCTGCAGTTTTAATCCTAAAATGCAGCCATTCTTACCTCAAAGGGTTGCATTGTAGGATAAAAACCGCAACCCTTCACAATAAGAAGGGCTGCGGTTCATAAAACGCAGCCCTTCTAGTCTAAAAGGGTTGCAGCCTCTTAACTTAAAGGGCTGCGTTTTTGGACTAAAAACGCAGCCCTTCACCTTAAGAAGGGTTGCGGTTTATAAAACGCAACCCTTTTGGTCTAAAAGGGCTGCGTTTTTTAACTAAAAACGTAGCCAAGAAGGGCTGCGTGTCTAGTCCAAAAACACAGCCTTTTATACCAAAAGGGTTGCGTTTGTGTTGAAAACCACAGCCCTTCCTTTATGTTGAAGGGCTGCTGTCAAAATACGCAGCCCTAAGGGCCTTTTTAACCGCAGCCCTTCCTTATTTTTCCACTAGTGATAATATAAGTTGTTTAATTTATCGCTATTATATCTCTTAATATTTATATATGTTATATGATTATAGCCTTGCACCTTCCTAACCGAAGGTGCGGCGGTAATGCCTCGACTAAGTAAGAATTCCGCTACTAATTAGGTTGTCTTAAATTGTGAATCAGTAGTCGGGGCGTTACAGAGTGGTATCAGAGCAAACGATTCTGAACTATAATGTTTAACCCCATACTTTTACGTTAAATAAAAATGATTAAGTTATAAAAAGGAATTATAGTTAGAAAATAAAAATCGAGTTAAGTAAATTTTGAAGTAAAAATGGTGAAAAATATATATATAATGAGTGTGAGCGTAGGATACGGGAAATGGAAATATTTACGATTTTATTTCAATGTAACTGTAATTTGACATGCAGAATGTCGATCGTTGACATCATCAACGATGTTACAAACGGTGCTGAAAATCTGCACGTGGAGGATGTGCATATAGAGGATGACCAGGATGATGATGATTATGAACCTTGAGACAAGAATGCAGAAAGAATAGAATGATTGGAAAATATGAGTACTATGTTAGCCGATTTAATCCAAGAATCCCGGAGGAAGGAAGGTAGTTGCTAATGAAAATGAGAGCGCTTCAAGAAGTTCTCATCTCTTAACCCACCTTCATATGATGGTAAGCCTGATCCAGTGGCGTTTGAAGGTTGGATTAATCACATCGACCAGCTATTTGCAACCTTGCAATGCCCTGAGAAATGGAGGGTAGACTTTGTTGTGTTTTATCTCATGGGTCAGGCAAGTTTATGGTGGAAGATTGTTAAAGAATAGAAAATTGAACCTGGGTTTGGATGGAGAAAACTTCAGGATTTGATGCGAGATAAATTTTACCCTCCCTCACTTAGGAAGCAGAAAGAAGATGAATTCCTTCACTTACAGCAAGGTAAAATGAGTGTTTTGGAATATGCTAATAAGTTCATGGAGCTTTCAAGGTTCGCACCTGAGCTGGTGACTAGTGAGCAGTAAAGAATGAATCGCTTTGAGCGAGGTCTTCAGCTCAAATATCAGGATAGGTTGGCATCTCAAAGGTTCACTTCATACCAGGATATGGTTGATGTTGCTGCTAATGTGAAACGAGTAGTATTGCTTCGAGAATCTCAAAATAGTAACTTTAAAAGGAGGAATGATAATCAGAAGGGGCAAAAAGGCCTAATCAAGGGAGTCAAAATTTCAGGAAAAATGACAGTGGTCAATCAGATTATAGGGGTCAAGGTTATCATGGAGGTAATCGAGTTCAGAGTAACTACAAGGCACCTGTGAACAAACCTTTGGAGTGTGCCAAGTGTGGAAGGAGGAACCACTCAGAAAGTGAATGTCGTGTTGGCTCAAATGCTTGCTATAGATGCGGGAGTCGTGATCATTATGTCAGGGATTGTCCTAAGACGCCGGGAGCAAATAATAGCATTGGAGGAACATCTTCAGCTGGTACTAATCGCAACCGAAACAACTATACCGCCGGTGCATATCGTAATCCACCACAACAAGCCCCGATAGGAAGAATTTATGTCATGAGGCAAGATGAGGCTGAGAATGATGACACTATCATTACTGGTACGACCTTCTCTATCCATTCTTTGCATGTCCATGTTTTATTTGATTCTGGAGCTTCACATTTCTTTATTTCCCCATTGTTTGCCAAAAGCCTAAAATTGTAACCATCATGTGACTTTCCCTCTCTAAATGTTACCCTACCTACTGGAGAAACTATGAGATGTAGAGTCATGTATAGGGATTGTCCAATTGTATTTGGGAAGGTTGAGTTTCTAGTTGACCTTGTAGAATTTCAGTTATCTGAGTTTGATGTGATTTTGGGGATAAATTGGTTGACTAAATATGAGGCTGACATCAATTGTGTTAAGCAAAGTCTGACCCTTAAAGCACATGATGGGCGTAGAATTTCATACCAAAAGTTTGTGATAAAACCTCAAATCCAAATTGTTTATGGGTTGAGAGCTCAAAAGATGCCTGAGTTTGACTATTTTGGGTACCTTTGTAGTGTCATAGACTTAAATTCTCCTAAACCTTCCATAGCTGATATACATGTGGTTTGTGAATACCCAAATGTGTTTCCTTATGAAATACCTGGTATGCCTCCACAAAGGGAATTAGATTTCAGCATCGAGATAATCCCAGGATCAGCCCCTATTTCCAAGGCACCCTATAGGATGGCCCCAACCGAGTTACAAGAATTAAAGAAACAATTAGATGAGTTACTTCAAAAAGGATATATTCGACCGAGTATGTCACTTTGGGGAGTCCTAGTTTTGTTTGTATAGAAAAAGGATGGAAGTTTGAGGTTATGCATTGATTATCGGGAGTTAAACAAGATCACCATTAAGAATAAGTACCCATTACCCCGTATAGATGATTTGTTTGATCAACTTCGAGGTGTAAAAGTCTTTTCGAAAATAGATTGGAGGTTTGGTTACCATCAACTTCGTATCAAGCCTGAGGATATTTCAAAAACTGCCTTTAGAACCCGATATGGTCATTATGAGTTTGCTGTTATGCCTTTTGGGTTAACCAATGCACCATCTGTATCTATGGATTTAATGAACCGTGTCTTCAAACCATATCTAGACAAGTTTGTGGTTGTTTTCATTAATGATATTTTGGTATACTCTAAGAACACGGAGGAACATAAGTAACATTTGAGGAAGGTAATGGATATGTTAGTAGAAATCAGTTATATGCTAAGTTGTCAAAGTGTGAATTTTGGCTTAAGGAGATATCATTTTTGGGTCATATAGTCTCTGAGGAAGGTGTGTCTGTGGATCCCGAGAAAATAAAAGCAACAATGGAGTGGCCTAGACCAACTAATGTTCCCGAAGTTCGAAGTTTTATGGAATTAGCTGGCTATTACAGAAGATATGTGAAAGATTTCTCTAAAATTGTCTTGCCTATAACCAAACTTGTGAGGAACAATGTCAAATATAAGTGGACTGAGGAGTGTGAGACAGGCTTCGAAGAACTTAAAAGAAGACTCACCACAGCCCCTGTTCTTATCCTTCCATCTGGAACCAAGGGATTTGTTATCTATAGTGATGCCTCTAAACATGGGTTAGGTTGAGTCTTAATGCAAAATGGGAAAGTGATAGCCTATGCCTCTCGCCAACTCAAAACACATGAACAAAATTATCCCACCCATGACCTTTAACTTGCTGATGTTGTCTTTGCCCTCAAAATTTGGAGACATTATGTGTATGGAACCTCGTGTCAAATCTTCACTGACCACAAAAGTCTAAAATACATCTTCACCCAAAAAGAGCTCAACATGAGGAAACGTAGGTGGCTATAACTCATGAAGGACTATGATTTTGATATCCAATACCATCCTGGAAAAGCTAATGTAGTTGCTCATGCCCTGAGTCGTAAAGCTCACCTGAAAACAATCTTGTCTATTCCTCGAGCCATTCATGATGATTTGATGAGGATGGAGGTAGAACTCATTCAGAAGAAAAAGGGTGTTTGTTTGAATGCAATGAAGGTAAGGCCATGCTTAATTGAAGAAATAAAGGGAGCTCAGGGAAAGGATTCACAATTAGAACAGATAAAGGTTGATGTGAAGAATGAGAAATCACCTGGTTTTGGGATCCAAGAGGATGGAACTTTGAGGTTTCAAGGAAGATTATGTGTTCCAAATGATGAAAATTTGAAGAAAAGATATTGACTAAGTCTCACAACGCACCATATTCGATTCACCCTGGAGGAAATAAGTTGTACAAAGATCAACGGCAGGTAACCAAACAAGAAGTAGCATACTTGTTGTTAAATGCTTGACATGTCAAAGGATTAAAATAGAACACCAGAGGCCAGCTGGTTTATTACAGCCTTTGGACGTGCCAGAGTGGAAATGGGATTCCATATCGATGGATTTCATCTTAGGTTTGTCTATGTCAACCAAGGGAATGAATGCCATTTGGGTTATTGTGGATCGATTGACAAAGTCGACACATTTCCTAGCAGTGAAGAGTAATTGGAGTTTGGATCGATTGGCTGAATTATATATGAACACAATAGTACAATTACATGGAGTGCCTAGCTCGATTGTTTCTGATAGTGATTCAAGATTTCAAGCAAAATTCTGGAAAGAGTTACATAAAGCTTTGGGAATAAGGCTTAACTTTAGTATTGCTTTTCATCCGACAACAGACGGACAGACAGAAAGGACAAATCAGATTGTGGAGGATATGCTTAGAGCTTGTGTTTTGGATTTTCAAGGAACTTGGGAGACATTCTTACCTATGGTGGAGTTCTCATACAATAACAGTTATCAAGCCACCATTGGGATGGCTCCCTATGGAGCACTTTATAGAAGAAAATGTCGCACACCTTTGTGCTGGAGTGATATTAATGAAGCACGTGTCATAGGCCCATAATTGATTCAGGAAACCACAGATAAGATCTGATTGATACAATCAAGAATGAGAGCAGCTCAGAGTAGACAAAAGAGTTATGCAGATCAACGGAGAAGACCATTGGAGTTTATGGTAGGAGATCACGTATTCTTGAAAATATCACCTACGAAAGGAATCATGAGTGGCCTTTCTCTTCAAAATTGAAACAAAAAAAAATTATATCTATCTTTATATTTCTTTACTAATAAAGTGATAAGAAATTACACTTTGATATACCAAACCATTGTTGCAGGTGGTATGCTGATATTATTTAGACATAAAAAATCTAATGAAAAGTGATATCCATGACTAACGACATTTTCTCTTCAAAATTGCGTGATTTGAACTCAAATGATTCCAATTCAATGGCGAATTTCTCAATTTCTTTCTTGCAGAAACTTGAAATTCACTCAAAATACTAACAATTCTCGATTAAACTCAAAGAATCGTAGCATCTCCGTTGCTCGAACTTACCCTAAATCAACTACATCATCAAGTCGAAGTGTGGTTCTTAGTGTTTTCAAGTGTTTCTCTCTACTCCTTTTTGTGGTTCTAAACATTTTTGGGGTTTTGATTGAAAAATCAACGCATGGGCCTATTAAATGGGGGCGGCCGCACGCGAAGCTATAGATGTGGCCGGCCGCATATAAGAATTTGTGTAACAAAAATAGAGGGAGTAAAACCTTGTTCATTTTACTTCAATTCAACCAAATTCAGGCAAAAATAATAGGGCCTAAGTAAGTTTAGATTAGTCAAAAATAGTTGAATAGGAAGGTGAGGGAATAATGAGTACGCATCTATATACATATCTAAAAGCAAGGGAAAAACATGCCATGGTGTCACATGTACACCTCCCACGCATGCACGCGCACGCACGCACAAAATAAAATGAGACATATAGATAATAAAAATAACATATGAAAATAAAAATGCTCTAACCAACTGCTCTACGATCTCATGTTGGTGTTTGTGGAAAAAACTATATTTAAAGACAAGATAATATTTCTATTTTTAAAACAATTAAGTACAAATATAGTATATGTTAATATTGATTAAACTAATGCTAATAATAGTGTGTCCTATAATAGGGCCTAACAATCCAAAACAAAAACTATTCACCTGAAAACCATTACAATAACAAGCAACCATAACTATTTAGTGTCCACCCAAGATCATATTTTCTCTCAAAAACTATAACTAATAACATAAAAACTATAACTAATAACGTGTAACCAATTACTAATAACTAAAAATCATAACTAGATCTTAACCTTAGAAATATAACTATTTACCCAAAACCATAACTACTTATCCAAAACATATATTACGAGAACTTTGTAACTAACTATATGAAAATCATAACTCATAATAAGAGATACATTAGAGTTTAGACCCATTGATAGAAGGAAACAATGAGCGTTGAGAGTCAAATACTTACGTGACTTTGATGCAACAATATTTTTGTTTAAGGGGTAGAAACTACACTAAGTATCTTCAAATTCGGATCATCAAGATTGAGAGACGCGAAAAAGGACATTAGTTGAAAGTTTCAAATATTTGAAAAAGACTGCATTCGAATATGACTTGTCCTACTTTAGCTTAATTTCACACAAAGTTAGCAACAATTGAGCTAAAACTCTAACAAATATGGATGATATTGGTGTTTTAGTTCAAATGAAAAATGAAAGGAAAAGGAAAAAACTAAAAAGAAAGAGAAGTAGGCTTTAGGCCATGTTCATATCTTATATATTATATACAACAACAAGAGATAAGAATGGAAGTTAGGTGGGGGAGAGGGAAACAATAGTGCGGAGGAGAGAGAAATGAGAGTTAGTAGAGGAGAGGGGCATAGGAGAGGGAAAGGAGGGTTGGCGGAGAAGAGAGACTATAAATTGAGGGGGAAATGTGATGGTCTTACTAGCATAACTAATAAGTCCAAGGGCTTAACTACTTCAGCTACTATTCTTAACCAAAATACGTGGTTTGCACGTGATGTTAGCACGACATCAGCTGGTTTGTGTCATTAACATTAACGTGAGACCGTCTTTTTCAAGAATTATGCTCTACAAATGCATTTTCTTCACTTCAAAGAAATGCTAATTAAATTTACGGTTTTCACCATATACCCCTGACAAATTTTTTTTTGCACCGTATACCCTTTCAACTTTCCAAATTCACGATATACCCCTCACTATTCAAAAAATACATCAACTTTCCCTTTTGACTAACGGTGTTAGACTTTCGTTAGTCATTAGACCCTAATTCTCTCCTAAACCTAATTAAGTACCCTAAACCTTAAACCCTAAATAAACCTAAAAACCCTAACAAACCCTAAAAGCCCACCAGCCCACCCCAAGCCCACCCCCACCAGCCCACCACCCCACCACCCCACCCCACACCCCAGCCACAACCTTGCCATCCCACCCCAACCCCCACCCAGCCGCAACCTCGCCAGCCCCTCCCCCACCCCCACCGGATTTTCGCACCCTACCCTACCCCCCCCCCCCCCCCCCCCCCCAGCCGCAAGCTCGCCCACCGGATTTTCGCACGTTCCTTCTCTCTCTTTCCTCCGCCATGGATGATAACTTCGATTCCGCAGTTCCAGATCTTTCTTCTCTCTCTCGCAGTTCAGATCCATCGAAATACGTCCACAGCCGCCGCCTTTCTCCCCCTGCTGCTCCGCCATTCTCCCTTGCGCACCAATTCGCTCCAGTCGTTTAGAGGGTTATCGCTGGGTTGCAGGAGGAGTGGAGGGAGGTTACAATGCGTCGGGGAAGGGGGTGTCAGCGGCGGTGGAGGGGGGTCAATCGGGAAGGGGAGGGGGTCGACGGGGAAAAGGGATGGGGTCGCGAGGGAAGGGGAGGGGAGGGGGTCGACGGGGAAAGGTGAGGCTCCGGGTGTGGTGGTGGTGAGGGGGAGGGAAGGGCTGGGGTGGGGCTGGGGTGGTTGGGGGTGGTAAGGGTTAGGATATTGAATTAGGGTTAGGGTATTACATTAGGGTTAGGTTAGAGTTTGATTTAGGTTAGTTAATTAAAATTAGAAGAGGATTAGGGCCTAATGACTAACGAAAGTCTAACACCGTTAGTCAAAATGGCAAGTTGATGTATTTTTCGAATAGTGAGGGGTATATGGTGAATTTGGAAAGTTGAAAGGGTATACGGTGCAAAAAAAAATTTGTCAGGGGTATATGGTGAAAAAACCGTTAAATTTAATAGGGTTGAGGTGAAATAGAAATTTGTTAATTACAGTTCGTTTAGAAGATTAATCTCTTTGTTAGTTCGTCTAGCGAGGAATGAAGATCTAGGGTTTCATAATTACTGTAAGTTTCTAGAGGACCACATAAGTATTTTCACTCAATTGACTATACATCCGTGGATCTTAAGCCGAATCAGTATTAAATCACATATTTATTGATTCAGATAAATTTTTTTATTAAGGATATTGTTGATCATTTATGCAATGTAATTAATTTGAAAATATATATTTTTGTCGGAATTTTAGATTTCTTTGAAAATATATGTAAGTCCCATTTAACATTTTATTATAAATGAAATCCTATTTCTGGAAAAAAAAAAAAAAAAAAAAAACTAAAAGGCATGAAATGATCCCGTGGACGGTGGACCCCTCACCCAGTTCCTACAACTACATGACTACAAGCTAGTAAGCTACACTGCATCCTCATACCTCAAGTGGGTGATCATGAGCCTTGTTCACTCAAGGAACAAATCTCATGACTTTCATAATTATTCATATTTAATAGGTTACATACACTCAAACATCACTTCTTCCAAGGCACCTAAACCTGACAAATTAATATGAATACTCTTCCAACAATTATACATTTATGAGAGTTAACAGTGAAGTTTTTCAAACAATTAAAGCATACATTGTTTTTAAAAAACCCCACTAATTAAGGTCTTTATATGTTGTTTAACTCTGAAAGTTAAAAAAAGAAAAAAAAAACTTTTTAATATGATTATGATTGAGGACAGAGCCAAAGCAAGGAATAAAGTGAGCCAGTGTCGGTAACATATTATAATATACCTGTCAAAAAAAAACATATTTTAATATAAATGAAACTATAAAAGTTGATGAGAATTTTGTATTCACATTGTGATTTGTACCACTTGATTTCTCCTCAGCGGTGTACGTATTTGCTTCAGTAATTTCTTATGATTAACTGATAATCAACTATTCAGTAAAATTTGATTATCTTCTAACCTGAGGTGTAATCTTTTTCACTTAAAAATAGTTTCTGAAACAAACTAATTAAACAGAATAGTGTAGGTCCTTTGTAGAAAGTCGAGAATAAATTTTATCAGCTAATTAAGCTCACAAGTTTACGTTATCTTTATAAATTATAAATTATAATATAAAAACATGTCTTGAATGTTATAAAGTACTAAAATTTTTGGATATTGCACCAATACTTTTTTTTTGAGGGGAGATATTGCACCAATACGTAATACTGTTTGTTTTGATGAGGAAATCGCTATTGCATTTTATTAAGAAATGAACAAAAATAAAATGAACAAAGACTTCATAAGTACATACAAAAATACTACTCCCTCCGTCCCAAAATATAGTTTCATTTTGGATGTCCCAAAATATAGTTCCCATTTTCATATTTAGTTCCACAATTTTCCACAATTTGTCTAGAAAAACCGTGTCCCATCATTTATTTGCTTCTTAATTTTGTTTTTTCCTTTATTTATTCAACCAAAATGTTACAATTAATGCTCTTTCACCAATTATTCTCCACTCTCTCTCCTAAAATCATCTTTTTCCATACAACATTTATTTAAATAAACAAAAAATCTTTATTATCCCTCTTATATTCTACTTGCATAAATTACCGTGAAAAAAGGGAAATAGGAACTATATTTTGGGACGGAGGGAGTATATGTTAATGGACAATAGCAGTATAACACTCCAAACGTTGTTCCGCACGGAAAATATTAGCCTAATATAGTTACGAGCAGTAGTACTATTTCCCTAAGTACATGAGACCATGAAAAATCAGATGGAATTTCTTAATTATAGATGAGTACTAATACACTAGAGAAAGTATTCTCCCATATCCAGTATTGGATAACTTGTCCCATACCATGACATTTTTGTAATTTTACGATATGATAAGATGCAACCATGATATGATATAATAGCTAATTGATATGATAATATGGTGTTAAAATATGATATACTAGTCATCTAATACACCGGCTTGATTTTAACTAGCAATCCCCAAATAAAAATATATGGAAATATATTATATATATATATATATATATATTATATATATATATATATATATATATTATTTATAATATTATTTTTTATCATAAAAATTACTTAAATGTCATGGTATTGGGAAATTTGCCCAATATCGAATAAGGGAATATCATTGCTTAATACACTAACACTAATGTATAGATAGATCATATTGTTTCTAAAAATTATACTTTCTTCATTTCTTAATATATGTAACATGAACAAATGACACATAAACCAAGGAGGATGAGAGAGGGAAACATAATTGATGTGCTTAAATAATAAAATTAAACTTTCTTTCTATAAGAATTTTTCAATACGAAAAATCTTGCAAGTATTATGAACACATCCCAAAAAGTAATATGTTGCATGTATTAAGAAATGGAGGTAGTATAAAAAATATATTAATAAATACAATCATTTACTTACGAGAAAGTAATTTACATAAATTAAGATCACAACAAAATTACTATTTATAAATATATTTGAAATACTAATTTACTCTCTATATATTTTTTACGATATCAGTAATTATATAACCCTACAATCACAAATTCGTCGTACGTAGTTACTTGAAATTTTGATCAAGTTTTAAATTCTAATAAATATGATTATAATTTTAATGAGAGGTAATAGTTATTAAATACCAAGTATGCTAATATGATCGTAATTTTAGGTAGGATCCACCGAAAACTAATCTTAAGCTGAAACCTCTGAAAACCGACCTTTTTGCTCATTTTGCTGATTTTTGCTCATTTTGCTAATTTTTGTTGATTTTATGTTTTTTTTCTCATTTCATGTTTTTGCATTTTAATAAACTTTTGCTCATTTCAGCAAACTTTCGATCATTTTACGAATTTTTTGTTCATTTCAGCAAACTTTCGATCATTTTACGAATATAAGTTAAGGTTAATGTTTCAGAGAATCTACACTATACAATTGATCGAGTTTGGTAAGGTCAATTTCTTATCAATTTGTAATCAGGTCAAGCCGCCAAGAATATGAAAAGTTGTGATCGGGTCAATAACATGATTTACGCTATGCAATTTGATCGAGTTTGTTATGTTAGTATCTTATCAGGTTGTAATCGGGTTAAAAACATAGTAGGGTATAATCGGGTTATTAACAGGTCGTGTGGAAAACAACTTATGTCAACAGGGTAAAGGGTCGTAATCGGTTTAGTTACGTCAATTTGTCGGATGAAACTGTTTCGTGTTCTAATGAGTTAGGTGAATATAGGGTTGATGAATAACATGTATGTTGTTTTCAAGTCGGATTGAGTATGAACCTACATTATCGAGTTATAAGTTGGGTTTGGGTCAGTTCTGGATCACCGCTTCATGGGTATAACTGAGTCACATGGTAATTGGGCCAGTTTCACGAGCAGGGTTAGAAAACTGACGGCTCTACGTGCAAGTATTAATTTAGTTTTTGAAAAATAACTAATCAATAATGTAAATTTTATTTTAGATAAACCTCTATATAGATAAAGACTCCTTTTTTTTTTTTTGAAGAATAAAGATAAATACTTTTTTTTGATCCATATAAGCCATGAAAGCAGTACAAAGAAGGGGAGGGGGGATTCGAATCTGCGACCTATCGTTCGCAACATCTCAATCTTAACCATTAGGCCAAGACATCCTTGGTATAAAGATAATTACTTTATAATACACAACAACTTTTTTCCCTAATAGGTAAAAAGAAATCATCACTATTAAGAAAACCCCAATTTCTATTGTTTTTATTTTAACAGTAAACCCCAATTCGTATCAGTACATGAGAATATTTATTACCCAAATTGAGCAAGACAACAAAAAGTGACAAAAGTAAACATGGTTGGCGAAGAGCTGGCCTTGCTTTACCAAAATAGCAGTAATGACAGTCATTAATGAGTGGGATCACACTTTAATTTTAGTTAATAGATTATTCCCTCCATTCTAAAATATATAATTCATATTTCCATTTTGGGTGTCCCAAAATATATTCCCATTTTCATATTTAGTTTCACATTTTTCCATAATTTGTCTAGAAAAACCATATCCGATCATTTATTTGCTTTTTGAAATTTGTTTTTTCCTTTGTTTATTCAACCAAAATGTTACAATTAATGCTCTTTCACCAATTATTTTTCATTCTCTCTCCTAAAATCATCTTTTTCCATTCAACATTTATTTAAACAAATAATTTTTTTAACTATCTCTCTTAGATTCTACTTTCATAAATTACCATGAAAAAATAGAAATGAGAACTATATTTTGGGACAGAGGGAGTACTTCCTTTTTCCTACTCCCTCCGCTTCATTTTAATCTACACATTTACAATTTTCACGCATGCCAATGCAAAACTTTGAGGACATATATCTTTTGCTTTGTATTTGTAAAAATTATAAAAAGTACATATTAATAAAATACATGTTATGATGAATCTAACAAGATCCCACATCATTATATTTTCATCCGCGTATAAATCACAAATAATGGTCAAAGTGAAATTTGTGAATAGTGTAAAATATCAAAGTGTTACAAATGAAACGGAGGGAGTATAATATAAGTCATGTTTCCTTATAAGGTGTCCCAAAATATAAGTCCTATTTCTATTTTCAAATAATTATGTTCAAAATACCATCGTAAAAATAATTTAATTTCCTCATAACTCCAGCTTTCAATGCACCATTATTAATGACAAAATGGAATATTTTACCCCATTGAATTCCTCTACGCATTAAACCATGCAACATTAATGTTCAATTTTTATTTTTTTGTTAAAAAGTAAAAGATAATGTAAGTGTTTTCCAATAAAAATGAATCTTTTTGTTCAAATAAAATAAAACAAGATTTCACTTTACTTTTAGGGCCTGTTCTCCCCAGCTTATTTTCAGTTCAGTTCAGCTCAGTTCTGTTCAGTTCAGCTTAGCTCAATTCTTTTATAACCATTTTGTTAAATATTATTATTATGTTGGTCTAATTTATTTTACTAATTATTATTCTTCTTCTTCTTATTCTTGTTATTATTATTATTATTATTATTATTATTATTATTATTATTATTATTATTATTATTGTTATTATTATTATTATTATTATTATTTATTTTTATATCATTATTATTAAGTATTATTATTATTATTTATATATATTATTTTGTTTATTATAGCTTCACTCATTATTATTACTATTATTATTAGGATGAATATTGTTTAGGTCAAAAGCACAAATAAACTCACGTTTTTAGCCCATAAATCAATCAAACCGCGTCAAAATGGGTTATGATGCAATTTTGCGCGGTCCGACCCAATCATTATTTTTATTACTAAATATTATTATATTATTAAATTTAACTATTAAAATAGTAATATTAATTTACTTTTTAGATATTATTGTTATTATATAATAATCATCAAGTATTAATATATTAATACAAATAATATAAAATAATAATTATTTATTATTATTATTATTATTAATTATGATTATTAATAATTATGATTATTAATATTAATAATTTATGATTATTAATATTATTTATTTATAACTATCATTTAAAAATATCCAAAAATACTATTATTATTTTCATTATTAATAATTCATTATTAGTACTTATCATTATAATAATTATTTAATATTCATATTATTATTGTTTAAATATTAATTATATATTTATTACATTCAATCTAATTCAATTCAATTTAATTCAATTCAGTTCAGTTCAGTTCAGCTCAGTTTAGTTTAGTTCAGTTCAATTCAGCTGTTTTATGCCGAAGAGAACAAGCCCTTATTCCCGTGTAAAAACAAAATCAGGGCCTATATTATATGACGGAGGGAGTATTTCTTTTAGCCTTCGTGCGACTATCATATACTCCTAAATTATTTACTACATCCGTTTTATATTATTTGCGATGATTAGATATTTTCTACTCACACTTTATGTCAAATTGTTGTAAATAATATGAAACGGAGCAAATATTTGCTTTATTAAAGACCAAAATAGCAGTAATCCCATTTAGGATTTCACACGTCAAAATCTAAGCATAATGAAATGAACTTGACCCAGGGGACATTGCAGATTCGCAGTAGAAGGCAAGCAACTTGCGATTCTCTTTTTCTTTTTCTTTTCTTTTTCGTGTGTGCATGCATAGTTTTTATGCTTCCTACTATCTGTTTCTTGAAAAAAAAAAAGATTTAGGGCCCTTTTTCTGAAACCCTATAGTAAGAAGATGTTTTTTTAAGTATATACTTTCATACTCCCTCCGTTTTCTAAAGATCTTCCCTCTTTCTGTTTAAGTGTGTTTTCAAAAGATCTTCCATCTTTTACTTTATTCCTTATTTGGAATTTTTTCCTCCATTTTACCCTCTCATGTCCCTATCATATGGTCCACCATTATACTATTAATTCAATTTTACTCAATTTCTCTCTCCTACTTTAACCCCTTTTTATTTGTTTATTTAACTTAACCCCTTTCTCTCTCCTACTTTATCCACCTCATACCCCACACAAATGGATCCTCCTTGGTATCTGTAGGAACAGTAACACGGAAGATCTTTAGGAAACGGAGGTAGTAGAATACTCACTCAAAGGCCCAAAAAACACCCCCACAATCTCAATATCAAAATTATGCTTCCACCAAGATTTAACATTGGTCTCACTTTTTTTTTCATAATTTATGGCATGGCCTTTTATTTATAGGAGGAGGACAAAACCTTAGTTACAGTAGCTTTGGTTCAAGATACATTCATGTCATTGTTCATACATTAATGCAAATAAAATGACCAAAAGCTAAAATTCTCACAGCCATGCTAAGAATTCAGCATCTCTCACCAGGCCTTGCTTGGCTAAATTGTCAGCCACAAAATTTGAGCTTCGACCTTTGTGAATAATTGAAATATCTAGCCATTCCTTTCGAGTATTTCGGGTGTAATTCATTTGGAAGTTTTAATTCCATGGACCTCCACTATCCTCATTACATCATCTTATGGCGTTGGCGGAGTCGAATTCTACGATTAGATGAGAGTTTTTTGTGACATCAAAGCTCATAGATATTTGAATTGCTCTGAAATTGCAAGAACTTCTGCTGAGTTGTTTCAATTGGAGGAATTGGGCTTGAGAACATACACATGAACCATCCTTGGCTATTTCGAAGCACTCCCCCTATAGCTGACATCGATTGGCTTGCGTTTACAGAGGCATCAACGTTCCATTTTAGTGAGTAGGAAGTAGGGGGAGACCATAGAAAAGATGGCTTTACAAGAGCCTCCGTACCAACGCTGCTACTCAATTCATTCCAATCTAGACAATGGGGATGTCGGATGATTTCATCCACAGAGTATGGGAATGATGCGCCCCATCCCTTTATCCACCAGCTAAGACGTGTGAGTATGAGGTCTTGGAGTTGATAGATGGAGCAGGCTTTGTTGTTGAAGATCCGAGAATTCCTCTCCTTCCATAATGACCATATGATGATGGAGAACATAGCGCACCACACTTTTTTTCTAAAAGCGTTTTTACCAGAAATCATCCATTGCTCAAAAGCGTCATAGAGCTCATGAGGAAAAACCCATTTTAAACCCCATAAATTAATCCACTATTCCCAAACTTCGTTCAAAAATTTACAATGTAACAAGAGATGATTCGAGCACTCAATTTGAGACTTACAGAATACACACAATGCTTCTTCATGAGGAATTATGTTCAGGTGAAGCCGCTTTGCTTTTGAGTTGATTTTTCCTTGAATCACGAACCAGGTAAACATCTCTATACGTGGTGGTATTAAGCCACGCCAAAGCCTTTTTCAATTTGTTGGGCAATGATTAATTGGAGAGGTTGATTTTGTTAATTCCATCGTGACTGATTTTATCGAGAAATCTCCTGTTTTTGATGGGGTCCACCCATAGACATCTTCATTTTCCTTGACAAAATCACATCTTGAAGGAGGGAGTGGGGTCCACCCATAGACATCTTCATTTTCCTTTGACAAAATCACATCTTGAAGGAGGGAGTGAAGGCTAGCCAATTCAGATTCATCTCCAAGTCTAAGAGACCTCTTCCACGTAAAATTCCAGTGCCATGTTGAATCTACCCAGTAGCCAAAAGATGAGATCTTGGCGTTTGGGCTTGATGATATTAAAAATAATCGAGGGAATGATTATTTCAAAGGAAATTCCCCTAGCCATAATTCGTGCCAAAATAGGGCTATGCTCCCATTCCATATTTTCCTTCTTATTTTCAATTTTAGCAAACCGTTCACAGATGGATGTTTCAAGAGATTAGCACATATGGATCACCAAGGCCCACCATGAGCAGGGATAGATAAGTCATGGATCTAAAAAGGAGAGGAGTACCCATATTTCTCGCACACAATAATCCTCGAAAGTGCATTGGGTTCGTTCAAGAAACACCAAGTCCACTTAAAAAGTAGGCCCAGATTTCTAAGGAGCAAATTGCCACAGCCCAAACCGCTAAATACCTTCGGTAGCTCTAATGTCTGCCATGATATTAAGGCCAGTGATTTGTTTCTCGATCCCCCACTCCATAAAAACTGCCTCTGGAGTTTATTAATTTTTTCCGAAACACCTTTTGGAGCAGGGAAGATTGATAAGTAGTATAACGGGAGGCTGGAAATTGATGCTTTAATTAGTGTCAGTCTCCCCGCGATTGATAACATGCTACCCTTCCATGTTGCGAGCCTGCGCTCAACTCTATTGATGATCGGTGTCCAAGTATCCACCCTCGAGACATTGCCACCAATGGGCAATCCGAGGTAAGTGAATGGGAGAGAGCCCACTCTACATAAGAGTGCTTTTGCTGCCGACTCGAGCCAAATTATATCTGTATGAATGCCAAAATTTACCTGTAGGTCGAAGACTAGATTAAGATTAGAAGTTTTTTGATGTTGAGAAGGAATTCCATGTCGGGAGGGCGGCAGAATATTATAGTGTCGTCAGCGTATTGCAGGTGAGAGATCTTGAATCCCCCACGAGAAATTTCCACGCCTTCCCATAAACCTTTTATCGTGGCATTCTGTATAACTAGGTTGAGAACTCCACAACCAAATTAAAAAGAAAAGGGGATAGAGGGTCCCCTTGTCGGAGGCCTCTATGAAGCTTAACCGGAATCGTTGGGGATTCGTTTATGATAATTGAAGCCGCAACGCTTCTAACGCACTCAAGGATCCATGATCGCCACATTTGAGGGAATTCTATTTGTTTTAGGACCCAATCCAAGAAATCCCAAGACACACTGTCAAAAACTTTGTGAAAATCAAGCTTTTAGATAGTCGATTTGATTTTTTTCCTTCTACATAATTCAATTAATTCCCGGCGATTAGTGCACCATCCAAGATTTGACGACCCGCAATGAAGGAAGATTGAAACGACCCTATGAGAGTGTCCATGACTCTTTGGAGCCTCTTTTCTAGGACCTTTGAGATGATTTTATAAATACAACCAACCATGATAATTGGCCTATAATCCTTTAGGCCCTTTGGATTATCAAGTTTTGCAATCAAAGCAATGAAAGCCATGTTTGACCCTTTGGAGAGACGACAAGAGGACCAAAATTCATCAAGGATACCGTAATCTTCTTTGATTACCTCCCAAGCGTCTTTGATGAGTAAGAAATTAAACTCATCGGGGCCAGGAGCCTTTTGGGGATTGCATGAGTTACCTGCTTCATCTATTCCTTCCTGGTGAAAGGAGTGACAAGGTAGGCCGATTGTTCCGAAGAGATTTTTTTGAAATCTGATCCTTCAAGAACCGGCCTGTGTGGTGATTCCTCTTTGAAGATATTTTTTTAAAAAGAGACCGCTTCTTTATGAATTCCTGCAGGATCAGACACAATGGAACCGTTAGAAAATAATGAGGTTATTGAGTTTTTTCTTTTTCGGATGGAGGCCAAGGTGTGAAAATATTTTGTGTTTTTGTCTCCTGTTTTCAGCCATTTGGCCCTTGAATTTTGGGCCCATATGGTTTCTTTCCTCTTCAACCAGGTTCCTAAAGGTCTTGTTAAGCGGATCTTCTTTCAGCAATCTCAATCTTCGTCAGATTCATATCATTCAATAATAGGTCCAACTCATGAATTCTATCCTCAAGGCAGGTGATTTTATGGTCAACATCACCAAATTCATTCATATTCCATGCTTTCAGTTTTCCTCTAGCAATTTTAAGTTTTTCACCAAAGTTTTCAAAGCTGGAATTCCCCCATATTTCTTTTATAATTTTCATGCAACCCGGGTGAGAGAGCCAACCGTTTTGAAACTTGAAGGGTTTAGGACCCCAGTTGTGCTCATCGATTTTTATTAAAAGGGGGCAATGGTCTGAGATATTGCGCTTGAGTAGAGATACATGGAGGGATGGTAACAGTGAGATCCATTCTGGATTAACAAGCAATCTGTATAACTTACTTTTTGCCGGACCTCTGAACCATGTGAACCAGCCATTGGAGGCAGGTAATTCTGTGAGGTGGGCCCCTTGAATGAAGTCTTTGAATTCTTGTGCACCAGATTGGGATATGTTATTGCTTCCACGATCAAAGGGTTCGAGCACTTCGTTAAAATCTCCGAGTATGAATTAAGAAGATTGATGATAATTTCTGTATTCAATTATGGCATTCCATATCTCCAGTCTACCTTCTCGATCACATGGGTTATATATGTTAATGAGGCATCCTTTAAATTCAAGGGAATGGAAGTAACTGATTATGGTAATCCAGTTTGACTCCACCCTAAAAGATTCCAATATGAAGAAATCTGACCTCCACAAAGTCAGAAGGCCTCCTGAATTCCCGAAAGAGGGACTAGCCAGCCAATCAATATTGTCCACATTCCAAATTGACTTGATTATTTGAGGACTGAAATCCTCTACTTTGGTCTCTTGGATGAACACGACATGAGGTTCATGTTTTATGATCACTTTTCGGAGAGAACTCCGTTTTATTCTAGCATTTGCTCCCCTCATATTCCAAGATATAACAATCATTGTTACTTCAGAAAATGAATGGAATTAAGCAGAAAAACTTACTGATTGTATTTTTCCAGTAAAGTTTTTGCCTTTTGAGAATTTTCAGAATTTTCCTAGAGATCCTGTATTGGCCCATTATATGACAGGCCCAAGACTTTGGCCATTTCAATAATGTCATCCACTTTTATTGAGGGCATGTTGAGACCAACATTTTCATCTGGTGGGGAGTGATCGAGGATCTTTAGAGGCTGCCAGTTTGAACTTCTTTTTATTCTCTAGTTTTTTTTACGTTTCTTGATTTGGGCTTTTTTGTGGGTGATGGGATGGAATCCTCAAAACCAGGGGGAAGAGTGGGCCTGAAAGAGAGGAGGAGTCCATAGTCGAGGATGATGAGGATGATTTGGATGGTTTTAGTAGGGGCCCAAATTTGTTAAAAGTTTGGATATTTGGTTGGGAAGTGGGCTTGGGCTGATGGATTATTTTTCGTGGGGATGGCCCATCAGGTTTTGGGCAGCTTTTGAGGAGTTTGGGCTGATTTCAGGATTGATCATGGAGGGTTGACTTTTTTCTATGGGGGATGATTGAAAGGCTGCGCATTTAATGATGTTTGGTGTGCAGATGATAAGTGAAAGGTCATTTCATATGGCTGCTTGTAGTTGTCATTATTTAATAATGACAAAGTAGTTGGGACTTGAGAAGGTGTCGGCTCTGGATTGATTGCGGCGTGATCCCCAAAAATTCCATCATTGGAATTCAGATGGACGTCAGAATGCGCAGAGGTGTTTGAATTTTCTTCCTGAAACATACTAACCTCAGGGGAGGATGGTATTGGATCCACTGGACTTGGTTTTTCTTTTCCAGGTGAGATGATGATTGAACTTTTCATGTGGATTTTTGCATGTTGCATGACCCTTTTTTTTTTGACACGAAAATTGAAAATTGCTTCTCCTCAATTTCCATTGAGATTTTACAGCTGATCTCAAATAAGCAATCTGTAATGACAAGCATAATCATATTCTCTGTAATGAACTGACATCACTCTGCCAAAGATACTCCTAATGCTAAAGAAATATTCATAGCACCATGCAACTAAAGGAGCCCCATAAATTTTTATCCATGTTTCTCTCCAAAGGGAAGTACTTGCATCATTTACATCTCTTATGGTCATAAACCATTGATCTAGCCACTTACTTTCAACCATGGCCTTTTTATCTTCCATTGAATCAAAGGTGATAAGGTGTAGAATTCCCCCCATTGGTTTAATTTTCAAACAGTCAACTCCTTCCGCAACAATTAGATCTATCAGCATTTTAGAAGATTGAGATGAAGATGCTAATGCGATTACACTTTTCTACATGAAATCCAATTTTTCTTCACATTTTCGACCTTTTATAGCAGCAACAAATTCACTGTCAAGCTAAGATCAATAGGGTCCAGTGAGTTCCTTGTTTTCTTCATTACTTAACGAGTGCTCTTGCCTCATTATTTTCTGGTTTGAAGGGTTAGGAAAGGAGAGGTTAGGTTTTTGTTGATTCGGGGATTCACGAGGTGCGGGTGGGGTTGGGAATTGGATCTTTTTGGTGGGTTTTTTTTTTGTTTTGGGGGTGAGGCTACTTCTTTGTATGTTCTCTTGTCTCGAAGGGAGTTGTTGGGTTGAGATTGGGGTCTTTATGAGGTTAGAGGAGTTTTTTTTTTTTTTTTGGGGGGGGGGGGGGGGGGGAGGAGTGCTGGTTTGAGTTGGGGTAGTGTATGATTTTTTGTCATATTTTGCAGGGAAGACCGTGATGCGGTTTCCTTTGATTATCCTGTTGTGCTCATCCCTCATGGCAGTGAGTAAAGATTGAGGGAACTGGTACTAAACAAAAGCAAACTTGTGGTTTGTTTTGGGTCTTATTGCAGGGATGTCGATGTTATCTATGGATCCATGGATTCGCAAAATTCTGGCAATTTCTATGCTGGTGATGGGAAAAGGGAGGTGGTTGACTAAAATGGTTCGGGAAGCTTTAGGGGGGTTGGAATTTGTTTTCCTTCTTCTCATTATGTTCCATGGATTCTCAGGATTATTTCCAGGGTTTCTCACAAGGATTCTCTCACTAGGTTTCTCTCTCATCTTAGTGTTCTGATACCATTGCTTAGGTTCCTATGAAGATTAACATTTGTCTCTCTTATGGGAGATAGGAAGCAATATTATTGAACACAACAGTTCTTAGTTGTTTTTTGATAAATATACCTTGTATCCTCAACATCTTTCAAATTCTCTCAACACTCTTTAATACTTTTATGATCGTCTCAACATTACCTTCCATTTATTAATACTTTTATGCTCTTTAGTTAGTTTAAAAAGGAAAGAATTCAGTTAACCGTTAAAGTCAAATTCTTATTACATTATACATTTACACTTTATACTAGAAAAAAATAGCTATTGATGAACAAAAATATATATCTTACTAACATAATATTAATTGATTATGATACAAAACCAAATGTATATTGTTGAGATTTAAAAAAAACCTAAGGGTTTTTAATATATACAAGAAATGGAATAATCCTATGTACTTTTCCAAATGCCTAAATAAGAACTATTGAGAATCATTTGTTGTTCTATACAATCTTTGATGGTATATTCAGCAAAAACAATATTGTTATACGAAATGTACTTCAGTCGTTTCAATATAAATGACACAGTTTGACACATGCAATATTCACACAATCTGCTTTGACCATGCTTTGTGACTTTTACGTTAAATAAAACACAGTTATGAGGAATTTTGTTAGATTCATCTCGATTATTTACTTTTAGAATATCAAAATTTTATGATTTTTACATGTAGGGATTAGAGATCTTGATTGTAAAAGTTAAGCATTGACAAGCGTGCCCGAAAAAAGTGTGTCAAGTATTTTTGAAAGAGATGATGTAAATGCTAAGGGGTACCCCCAGGGAGCTAGATAAGGAACCTATATTTATATATAACTCAATATACTAATAGTATTAAATTAGGCAAAACTCATACTTCGGCCGTTCTGAAATAAGTGAAGTATTGAAATACTGAGAAGAGTGTGTCTTCAATAATAAATGTTTCTCTTAAAAAAACAATTATAGGTGTTACCTAAAATTTTACCCCAAATATTGTCAAAGGGAGTTTTAATTCCCTCTACACGCCAAAGCTGGAATTGATTTCCTCCATACCGTCCACTTAAGACATCACGTCAATTTTTTTCGGCATAGCAAGCCTCGACTAGAGCTCATCATTATGGCCTGACTCGGCCCGTTTTTTGGCCGGGTTTTGGGGATAATTTTTTGTCCCGCAGTCGGTCCCGGCCTGACCTGAATTTTTTTTTGCTTTGGACAAACCAAAAATGACTTTTTAGTCTATTTTTTTTGGCCCGACCCGATTTTGGCCCGAAAAACCCGCTCAATTTTCCCCGAAATAGCAGGCGGTGGGCACAAAATTTTGGCCCGTCCCGACTAATGGGCAATTTTTTTAGGCGCGGCCCGGCCGGAACCCAGTTCGGCCCATGATCACCTCTAAGCAAGCCGTTATTCAAAGTAGCGGTTAACCAATAAGAAAACCGTTATATAGAGTAGCGGTTAATATGAGGAAACTGTTACATTTTGTATTGGTTATCTGCTGCTGCCCAGTTTTGGTGGTCGCATAACCACTATCTAGAGTAGCGATTTATTTGAGTAGCCACACCCAAAACTCCTGCTTTCAAGTGCTAGATATATCATCCAAACTCCAATCAGTCAAGACTAAATCACTCAAACTCCAATTTCATCCAACACCAAATTTATCCAACCATCAATCACCACACACCAAATTCATGCAACATTAAATTCATCCAAGCTAATGATGTAACGAATAATTTCTTAAGATGAAGCTGGAGTAAGAAAATGACATAAAATTTCAAATAACATAGTAATCGTCCAAATAATATAGTATAAAATATAAATGTGCAAACTAATTAACTATACAAACATAAAATAAAAATGTTATGCCCCATCTTCTTCTTTTGTGTAGGTATAGATGAACTGAGAGTTGACTCATCAAACTATGCAATTGCATCAAGCAAAGACGGAGTGGTGGTCGAACGTCGTCAATAGGTCATTAGACATACTGGAAGAGAAAATAAAGGTGTTGTGATAAATGTATGGGCAGCGGACGTAAAAGATGTAGAAGTCGATGTATGAACAGCAGAAGTTGACGGATTCCAAGATGTGGTCATGTTCGACTTGGCCATCATCGTCAATACAGAGTGTCTTCATGTCATGCAATGTTTGCATATATAGCTGGCGCCCATATCTGAAGGCAATAACTCAACATCATCCACTACAAATTAAAAAATGTTGGTTATTGCCTTTTGTTTGGCTAACCAAGCTCTCTTGGATGTCATTGAAAAATGATACTAGTTCTTCACAACGTCAAATTGGAATAAACTTTAAATGCAAGATAGGTCCTAATGAAATCCTCAATAAGACTCACAATGAAATTAGAGGAAATGAGAGGTTGGTCTCTAGATCTTATATCTCTAAAATAATTCCTTGCACACAAACCTTAGTATAATACAATTTTGAATGAATACGATCGAGTCATGATTGCACCAACCTCTATGGACACTGCACACTTCCTTTCTTGGACATTCAATGACATACTTTGTGGGTTTTGATCTAACACCTAAAACATCTGGTTTTTGGTTATTGACCATGCTTCACAAAATTATTTAATTGCTGCTAGGGGTGTGCACCGATCCAAGACAGGACCGGAACCGGCTGAACGGGATCAGAATCTGCATTTTTCTTGGACCGGTTGAATCAAAATTTATATATTTTTTTTTTAAAAAAAAATCTTTTTTATTTTATTTACATATATTTATAAATTAGATATATTAAAAATTAATATTTTTAATAACAATAATCTTAAAGTAATAAATAGTAGGTTTTTAAATTTTTAACTTTCTACCTTTTTTAACTTTTTTAAACATATAAACTTTTTTTTACTAAAATAATAGAAATTCTGGTCTAACCGGTCCGCATCGAAATTTTTCGGGTTTGGATCGGACCGGGATCGGGAATTTTTGTGGACCGAGGACCAGACTGGAATCTCTGGTCCGGTTTGGTCCGAATTCCGATCCGGTCCAAATTCTGGTCTGGACTAGTTTGTGCCCACCCCTAATTGCTGCAATAATAAGGCGAACTCTTTCCCAATCTCAAATTCAGAAGCCACTGTCAATGAGCTATTTCATTTCCAAGTCATCCATGCATGCATCTATCAACCTTTGATCAACTTCGTCAAATCTTGTGAACACCCTCCTTTATTACCTTACCATCTGCTTCTCATGCATCATCATCCTCCTCCCTATCAAAATCCACATGGTCCTCCTTATTTTCCAAAAAATCCATATCATTTGGATCTAAACTATCCAGGTGGTATGTGGATGGTATTTGGGGAGACGAAAACAAGAGAACTAAACTCATTCATGTGCTCATTGACATAATTTGGATCTAACAACATGCTAGTAAATGATTCAAATTGCATATTAGGAGATGATGTCAGTACTTCCATGCTACTCCTACATTCCATTGTAGGAACATAACCCACATTACTTTGGAGATTTATGTCCTTAGGGACTTGTTCAATGTACATCTTCATTCTCATGGCTAATTAACGTTTGTGTCACTAAAAGCCACATAACATTTAGTGACTCGACATCCTCTAGTGCAATTGACATATATTTCTCCGACATTGGATATCTCATAAATAATTTCAAATCCATAAACATACAATCACAACGAACTACGTCATAGGGATGGCAATCTAGTCCGAATCTGACCCTAGTTCGCTCCGATCCGAATGAAAAAATCTGAGTCGAGTCCGACAAAAAAGTAATTCGCATCCGATTTCATTTAAAAAGTCCAACTGCAAGTTGGAGGAGTGTCAGAGTCGGATCCCATAAAATAATCCGACATCCGAATCCGACTCCGACTCCGACTCCGACTAAGGCAAATAATCCGTTTTTATTTATATTAATGTCTTATATATGTATAATTTGATTCCGACTTTGAGTCAATTGTATTATATAAGATCTTTTCATTGAAGAGATGATTGTTAAAAATAGTTGTAATATTTAAATTATTTGTACTATATAAGAGTTCCATATGATTATTTAAAAAAAAGTATTAGTTAGATTATTTGTATTATCGAAAATTTTTCTATTAAGAAAATAGGGAGAGAAAAAAAAGTCGGAACGGATCATAGTCAGAGTCGGATGTTAGGATTTTAATTCGGATTGAAGTCAGATTTTCGGAGTCGGAGTGAGATTAAAAATTCGACTTCTTGTAGGGTCGGAGTCAGATAATGCAAAATACGGTCCTAGTCTGAGCCGTTGACATCTGTACTACGTCATACACCCTATTCAGAATATCTGCAAACCCCATACCAGAATTGATGAACAAATTTTTTGTCCTTCCACCTTTATACACAATATCAACATCATTTTGAGATAGCTTACCATCCCAATAAAAGGTATAGAGGATATCTTGGTTGTTCCATATTCTACATACAAAAACACAACATTCAAATTATTATTGTTATACACATCAAAACAATATCAACTCGCTATTCTACACCTCTACTAGTTGCCTTTGCAACTTTCCTAAAACAACTAAATTTATCAAACAATTAACCAAATTAATCAATCAATATCAAGTCAATCCCTCTTAAACCCTTATCTCCATCTTCTTCCTCTCCCTCTCCCCTAAAGTTCACAATCCCTTCAACTTCATTGCTTCTTGTTCTTATAACGCTATTCAAGTACAAACCCAAAAAAACCAACCCCACAACATCGAGAAGAAGAAAATAAAATCCAAGCAAGTTTCTATGATCAAATCCATGAAAATGGACTTTAAAACCCATTTCAAAACCCATGAAATACCATTGTAGCTTCAACAACAAGAAGAACAACAACAACCACCATTAATTTTGGGAGAATCTAACAAGGAGAGAGAATTAACTTCACCATCATAAAAAAATAGGGGGGAATCAGAAGATGAAGACGGGGAGGAGAGAGAAAGGCATGTAGGTGGAAGGAGAGAGAGAGAAAAGTGGAGGTTTAGGATGCCATCAATGGAAGATGGTGAGAGGAGAGATGAAGAAGATGAAGAGTAAAGAGAGAAAAAAAAACATAACAGCATTAGAACTCCGTCAATAGTAAGGACATTTTGAGTACAAAGTCAAAGTTAAGAGGTATATGAGGAATTCCCCAAATATGAGGGGTAATTT